>NW_015387769.1:9947-11989 GCF_001527695.2 Protobothrops mucrosquamatus | reverse complement strand
AAATATATCTTCTTCCTCTTTGAAGGAGATGGGCAGTACAGAAATGTGAAAAAATAATAAATATAAAGGTAACCCTAGAATTAAGCAGAAAAATAATAAAAAAACACAATTTTACCAAAGACAAATTCCCAGTCAGTCATTAGGTGGCTATAGATCTTTTACTCTTTCTGGATACAATTTTACAGGTAGCAGAAGATACAATCCAGTCATCTACTTGGCAATGTAGAATGCGAAACAGAATAAATATTTAGTGTCCGGGCATAGCTGGACCTGTTCTACTTTTTACTTTCCTTGAAGACAGAAGACAGCTCTGTTCGATTTGGAATCCTTTTAGTAGGGGCTCATGATAGCTATTCTGACATGTTTCCTTGTCATCGCTTCTGATTGATAACTTTCATTGCATCTGCTTCCTTTAAGGGAAGATCATAAAAAGGGTTATCTATTTTCTCCTCATAACCATCCAGTGAAATATCTAAGGCTAAGAAAGAGTAAAAGATCCATAGCCACCTAGTGACTAACTAGGAATTTGTCTTTGGTCAAACTGAACTATAACCACTGTCCTATGTTATAGGGGAACTATGAAGAAAGAGTCTTCCCATTCACCACTCAAAAAAAAATCTATTTATCTGAAAAATCCCCCCAAACAGAGAAGCCACTTCAAAACTGTGCATGCAATTCGTAATAAGGAAATAGACAAAACACAAAGTTTCATCTGGTTTTAATTCAGTAAACAATGTAATGTATCAGAGAGAGCATCAGAGGGCATCTAATTCAGAGATACAGCAGAATCACTAGTATGTGTGCCCTTAGTTTGGATTTTGTTTTGTATCTTTTTTCATTAAAAATGCTATTTTTAAAAAAATGCATAATTATGTATAGACACTGAGGCTATGCATTGGCATTGGGGATATCTGACCATTTTTGCTCACAGGTATAGGATTCTTTTATTAGTTGATTTGTTTCTTTTGTGCAAAAGTCTTTTCAATAAAGTTACTTTCACCCTTCAATACAGGGGTATCTGTGGGGAAGGGGGATTTTTTTTTTAAAAAAAAAAGTCAAGATGGCATCCCCAATCATACATCCAAAGCCCTTCTCCCCTTTTTATGTATAACTTTATTTATCAAATGTCAAACATTTTTGTGGATTATAGCCTCACATAAATCTGTAGTATATCAGAATCTATTGAAAGATTTGAGATTCCCCAAGATATAATGCACACCCATAATTTATATTATGAAAGTATTAAGAAAGTAGAATGTTGCTTTACTTTTTAAGTATTTTCTACATTGATTAACACTTTACTAGCCTTCTCAGCAATGCCTGTTCTTAGCTGTACCTAGAAACAAAGGACTAAACGTGAAATTCACTGCTTGCATTCTCCCATTGAATGCTATCCTTCTTCCTAATTTCTACCATCACTAAAGGTATATCTGTCACTTTCCCCATCATTACATCAATATTTCTATGATTAAAAGCTAATTCAATTAGAAACACACAGGTTTTATTGATCATATTCACTATGCTTATTCAAACAACTTCCTGACATGTTTGAATTTGTGCCTCTCTTCTGTTTGCAATTGCGGATTTTGATTTCTGGCTAAATTAGCTGCAAGGCTTTTTTTTAAAAAAAAAAAAATGTCTAAAATAGAGCTAAACAACTTATATTCAGTTCCCAAACCACTTTTTGTCATTTCTAGTTTTCCTCCAACTATGCCACATGTTACATGAGTATTGAAAATCAGTGGTATGTTTTTCTATCATTTTAAATCATTAACCAAAGAAAGCTGTAGGGAAGCAAACCCTAATTAAGAGCGAGAGAGAGAAAAATGCACACACACACACACACACACACACACACACACACACATACACAGAAAACCCAGGCAAACAAAACATGGAAACATAAATATTACCTTCAGAAAACTGACAATAGTGAATAGACCTTGAATGCCATTTTCAACAATGAGTCCACACGTGTTGTGCTAAATAGAATTATAATTTTACATAAGTAATGTAAAAATAGAAAGGCAAATAGGAAGAAA
>NW_015387769.1:4678-6907 GCF_001527695.2 Protobothrops mucrosquamatus | reverse complement strand
CACACACACACACACACACACACATACACAGAAAACCCAGGCAAACAAAACATGGAAACATAAATATTACCTTCAGAAAACTGACAATAGTGAATAGACCTTGAATGCCATTTTCAACAATGAGTCCACACGTGTTGTGCTAAATAGAATTATAATTTTACATAAGTAATGTAAAAATAGAAAGGCAAATAGGAAGAAAAAATATAAATATCTAAAAATGTGATTTCCCTGGGTTAAGATTGCTCATAGTATCTTACCGGTAGTATTTAGATATTTCTGTCTAGGAACATTTTTGCCTAATGATTCTGTTCATTATGGCATATAGTACATAATTCAAGTAGTAAATAAATACTTTAAAAGTCCTTTTAACGCAAGGGTGGGGAAGGATGGCCCTTTTTTGACTTGTGGACTTCAATTCCCAGAATTCCTGAGCCAGTCATGGAGTTGAAGTCCACAAGTCATAAAGGGGCCAATCACGCCCCACCTCTGCTTTAACATGAGGGTTTTGGATGGTATACAATATTATCTTATGCAACAAAAATGTGAACTCCTCTATTCCTAAAGAGAAAACATTGATAAACCTTCTCTTCATGTGGTTGAGGACATTTGGGTCTCTGTTTAAAGCTTCTGTTCATCTATATCCTGTCATCGCTTGAAGATGAATACAGTTCCAGGCAGTTTAAGGTTTTATATAAGACTGATTTATATCTTGATATCCATGTTAGCTCCAATCTCAGTGGTTCTGCGATTTTAAGGTTTGTGATTTGTGGTTCTGCTTAATACGTACTCCAATACTGAAGCCTTTCTTATAACTATCGACAGGACATATTATTATCAATTGGTTGGAATCTGCTAAATCTTATTCCTGACTCCCAAGGTAGCTAAGCTACTTGTTTATGCCCTGATAGTTTTGTATTTGGATTACTTATAGTAGCTTCATTGTTTTCCCTCTTTCCTTCAATTCTAGCCCAGAATGATCCAGTGCTAAGTTTTCTCCAGTTTTCCCATGTTACTATTCACTATAAGGTGCATCATTACCTGCATATCAGGACTAGAATGCAGTTTTTGCTATTTATAATATCCTAGAGGTTGTGGCTTTGTTCTCTGGTTTTGGACTTCTATGAACCTGCTTAGCCAGCTAATTAGCTAATTAGCTAGTTAATCTTTTTTCTCTGAAGGTGGTGTTCCACCTCTAAGCTTTTCGAGATTTGGTAGCATTTTCTTTCTCTTTAAGCTTGACATGGAAGGGAGAGCATTTTGGAAGGGTTAAAAACTTTCCTTTTCTGTCTGCAGATGGAATACTGTTTTCATCTAAATTTGCAATTACCCTTGCATTCTTTGGTGTATTTTGCTTATAATGTATTTTATAAAATATTGGATCAATAATGCTGTGTATAATATTATATAATGTATAAATGAATTTATGTCTGTTTACTTCTATAGTTTTTGAATTTGTGTGTGTGTGTGTGTGTGTGTGTGTGTCTGTACAGGTTTATGTATGTTTTTACTATATGCCATATACAAATACCAGTTTGGTATAGCGGTTAAGGCATCAGGTTAGAAACCAGGAGATTATGAGTTCTGATCCCATCTTAGGTATAAAGATGTATGTGCATATATCAAATATTTATTTTATTTTTATGTTTTGTTATTGAATACAAAGGATCCAGAGCACTCTTAAAATGCATAAAATATTGGTTTTTAAATACATATGGTCCAATATACTGGATGGCATAGTGCAGTGGTGATGAACCTATGGCACACGTGCCAGAGGCGGCACTCAGAGACCTCTCTGTGAGCACACACGCCATTGCCCCAGCACCACCTCCCCCCGCAGCCCCCTCCTCACCAGCAGCTCCTCCAGAGGAGAGTCGCCCCCGGGTGTAGCCCGCACGGAGCAGCACAGCCAAGGACATGGCAGCTGGGCAGCAGGGACAAGACTCCACCCTCGTGCCCCATCATACGCAGATGATGCTGTGGGGCACGGGCAGAGGACATGGCCTCTATGGTGCTGCAGGGCCACCTAGGTGATATATATTTGTTTTCTGAGGTTTTCGCGGGTGTTTGTATGTAGGTCTTTAGTTATTCGGGTTTTCTCCCGCGTAGAATTAGAAGTACCTTGGCGACGTTTCGACGAAGTCACATTCGTCATCTTCAGGCTGGTGTCTTCAGCTTCGTGCTTCTAAGAGTGGTGTGTGATCGCAGCTGTTTCTTCCTTTTAACTGCCAG
>NW_015387769.1:0-1357 GCF_001527695.2 Protobothrops mucrosquamatus | reverse complement strand
GGAGGACTAGAGACAGCCCCCATGGGGGGGAGTCAAATGGCATGCTTGAGTGGTGAAAGAAGGAGGAAGAAAGGAACCAGCACGCTTCGGACGGGGGGAATAGAAAGGGCTACGCCCACCTGGAGGACGGGAGTGGAGGAAGTTGTTGAAACACTTAAAGGGACCCCCTACACGGGAGTAGGCACCTTGCCTCTAGCACAGCAGGAGCAGCTGGGTCCGATGACGCGTAGCAGAAGCCGGATGCAAGCAATTGACACACACACTTTATAAGGGTTTCTCCCAGACTGCTGTTTTAACGCCCTGATGATGGCAGACGGGTTCTGACGAAAGCTTGGCTCAGTAAATTTTTAAACTTTTATACTTTACTTCTCTTGGTGCTCGGTTTTATTCGTTTACTATGATTCCCAAGAGTCGGATTTTTAGCGTAATTAACTCTCATATATATATATATATATATATATATATATATATATATATATATATATATATATATGAATGCTTTTTTGAACACCCTGTCAGCCCAAATATGGGAGAGAGAAGTCTATATTTTGTATATATATATACATATATATATATTTTGTATATATATATACATATATATATTTTGTATATATATATACATATATATACAAAATCAGAAGACAACAAAAATAAATCAAATCAAATATATAGTATATTAATATGGTCCACTCAATCCAATATTTTTTTTTTGAGAAGATATCTGAATTTCAACCACGAGACAGAATTTTGCTGCACTGCATTGCAGAGCTGCAATTATTATTTTCCTTTGGTCTTTTCTTTTTTCTCAAAGAAGTGACTGTAGATGGCCTGAGGCCTGATTGCTGCAGAGGCAACCTTGTCAAAGACAGATATGTGAAAGTTAGATGGGCCAGGAATAGGAGATATGATCTTATGTGGGCTGGGGCAAAAAAAAAAAAAGACGAGATAAAATTAGTTTCAAACTGAATAGAGCAGGGGTCTTCAAACTTGGCCTTTTATGACTTGTGGACTTCAACTCCCAGAATTCCTCAGCCAGGCATGCTGGCTGAGGAATTCTGGGAGTTGAAGTCCACAGATCATAAAAGGGCCAAGTTTGAAGACCCTTGGAATAGAATATTGCTGGATCAGATGAACTGGCTGGACTGGAAAGATTTTAATATTCAGTGGTCATGATGGTCTTAGAAATGTTTATTTTCTGTGGCAGCAAATCCTTCCTTTCACAGTTTTGCAACATAGATAGCATGTTTAATCTACCACTTATGGCAAAACAGAAAGCCCAGGAGGTAAGATTCTAGAACTTGCCTAATAAACGTTTTATTAATATCTTCCCTTGTAAATTATTATAAATTAGCCCTTT
>NW_015387768.1:438330-447513 GCF_001527695.2 Protobothrops mucrosquamatus | reverse complement strand
CCTCTTTGCAAGAAAATTAGGATAATTGAGGAAATAAATTATATATTATAAAGTACTGCTGGTGTTTATTTTTATGTATTAATAAAAATGTTGCATGCTTTGGCAAACATGTTTAGCTGCAGAAAACTCATGAATATCTCATAGCACCAGTCATATCTGAGTTTCTCAAATCCAGGGGGAAATTATTTTACTGCTTAGCGATGCCACAGCTTTCAGCTCCTTCAGCTCCGAGAAAGTTCAAAAAAGATGAAGGCTAACTTTATGGAACTCTAAATTAAATTCACAGTCTTAATGTTTGCAGGCTAGTAGAGTGAAGCTTCAGCTAAGCCTGATGGAGACCTTCATGTATATTTTGTACAGGATCATATTCATTGTTTTAAAATCAGGGTTTTTTTTATAAAATAGCATATCCTTTACAGGTGGGTAGGCATTATCTAAACTGGCTATCGTTTTTAGTTTTGGTGATTTGGCAGATATGGGGTACAAGACAATGCAGGCCAACATAGAAATAGAAAGAAATTATCTGACTGAAATGAGCTCTCTTTGGCAACTTCTCCCTCTTTGGCTGCATCTCAAGCAATAAGTCTGCTTGAATATCTCAGTAATACTGGGTGGAGCTGATCCAAGGCCTATATATCTACCAGATAGCATTATCATATTTTCAAATATAAATTTGGGGGGGGGGGGAAGGAAAAGAATGTAATGTTTTTAAACCAACTTTCCTTCTAGTCAACAGAAACACATGTAATGCCGTCTCCAAGGGCATGTGTCTTTTAATATCGCCCTGATAGCTACTTATCAATTAATAACATGCATTTAAGTATTACTGGATTGTAGTGATTGTGTCTTTACAAGATGTTTTCTAGCGGCAGAATGAGCTTTTCCTCCCCAATGTACCTTCTCCAGCTTCGCCACTTAATTGGGGAACTCTCTGAACCATGACATGTAAAGGGCAGCAATAGAGGGTGGGAAGGAAACAACAAGAAATTCTTGTGAATGAACAGGTGTAGCCTTCTGAATTCTGAACAATAGAAACCTTTACCTGAACTAAAGACAAACATACTCTATTTGGAGAATTCTGCTAGAAAATATGTAACAAGGGAGCAAGAACGGATAGTTGGAAATATGTAAATAAGTGACCAGTTTGAAAAGAATATCAGGCTCTTTTTTTCTACCTCAGTAGAATTTAGACATGGTGATAGGATATGTGAGAGCATCTCTGTGATTTCCTATGGAAGGGAGGGTCAAGGGTAGTAATTATTTTGTTTAGCTGAAAGCTTGTCATTTCTATGATAAGGGCGGTCTTAAAATTTCCAGAGTTAGGAACTTCTGATGTATTTTTGTGTGCTCCCAATTGTTTTGTTTTATTCCATCGTGGGGTCATGAGGGCATTTAACTGACAGTTTTGTATATTTTGGAGGCCATTGGTTTAAACATTCAGTAAGAAATGATATATAATACTGTGTCTACTCCAGAACCTGTCACTAATGGATGTATTAAGGGCTCTGAAGTGCAGACTAATGAAGCCATTATTTTGTCCAATAACTCATGGGTTGAAACTGTCCTTGGCAGATGCAGAACAGCATAGCATTTCAGTGACATCTTTATCATACATTATCACATTACCATTTAATAGTATCAAAGGAAATCTAAGACACAGTGGAAGGTGCATCTCAAATAAACAGCTGAGACATGCAACTTCGTCTTCTCAAAAAAAGAAAAAGAAGAATCGTGGAAAGCTGTGATGTTATAACATGTGGTTATATGTACAAAGAGATTTGAGAACTTAGAAAACTTTCATTATATATAGATAAATACATGGTTATTCTTTTTCTGGAGTAAGCATTGTAGTACAAAGTGAAGAGTAAGAAGTAATAGGCAAAAGAAATTTTAACAGCAGGAGATAAGAGAACAAAAAGAAATCTAACTAAATCCAGTTTCAAACAACACCATTTATTATACCTCCTGATAATTTTATCTTCTCGCATACCATCTTTGTTTCCGTCATATCTATATATCAATTCATGCATTTTATTTTTATTTTTAAACTTGTAGTTTCATGCTTTTTTTCTGAGAATTCCATTAACTCTATCCAGTTTTTTCCCTGCTCCTTCTCCTCCTCTCAATCCATACACATACATATCTTGCAATTTGATCCTTGTTCGTTCTCTCCAAATGGCCAAACCATCTCAACATACTTCTTTCATACTGATCAGTTTTCCAGTCAATCTACTTTCATCATTTTTGATTCTAACTCTTCTTATTTTACCACTCACAACTTACATAACCCATTCCCACTGTATTCAGCTTACTTTTATGTCTATCTTGTTATACTTAACCTTCACTTTGACTAGGACAGCTGGGAATTCTGGAACTTGTGGTCCCAACACATCTGACAGCACCAAGCGAAGGAGAAGACTATCCTAAACCTTCATATATCCATCTTAGCTTAAGTCTTATACATATTGTCCTTCATTATTTTGCCTTTCCAGAATTATTCTCTTATCTGATACTCTTGAATGATATCATATAGAAAGATTGAAATGTTAAAATACAGAGACACAATAGAGAAATGATCAGAAAAACACTAATAGGAAAAGCTGAGAAGCAGTCATCTTACTGAGTGCTTGATTTCTTCATTCTTGTGTTCTTCTGGAGAGTGGCACACCACAGTCACTCATACATAGCTGGACAGGTGTGCTTTAGCTTCCAATTCAGCTGCAAGTCTGGTTGCTGTGTTCTGCTCTCACTCCCTCAATTCTGTTTCAGGTGGAATTATGGTCATTCTTGATGTCTTAACCCAGGCGTGAGGAACCATGGCCCTTTTATGACTTGTGGACTTCAACTCCCAGAATTCCTGAGCCAGCATGGGAGTTGAAGTCCACAAATCATAAAAGGGCCCCACCCCTGTCTTAACCAGTCAAGCTAATTATGCTGATGATGTCCTTTAATTTTAATTAATTCCCAAACTGTCTGAGCTGAGATCAATTAGACAGAAATATAGGCAAGAAACAGAACTAAGTGACAGATGAAGAATAAAGCAAAGCTCACAGCTAGACCCAGACATTTTTACTTTATTGCCTGCTTTATCAGAAATTTATCTCTTAAACTGAGAATGCTACAGTAATGTGAAGAAGAATGTTAGTCCAGATATATGTGCTTTATAGATGATCACTTACACAAATGTCCTGGATTTCAGAATGTTTTCATTTGCAGTCTTTACCAAATAGTTTAATTTCAGTCTTCTCATAACTGGCCAAGTCAGCAAAATCCAAGCAATTACATATGTTGATACAAGCATTTTAGAGGTAGACAACATTTCATTATGCTTGGCTTATCTTTCTGTAAAGGAAATTGGCAGTTTGTTTACTCCCTATCCCTAATTAAAGTTTTAAATCTGGACATAGTTGATTCTTAACATTGGTTTCACGAGAAGCTCTATTCTTTAATGAGTTGATTGCTTTACCTTTTATTTATCAGATTTGTGTAATGTTCTTCAGATAATAATTAGAAGCGGCAAGGATTGAGAACTCTACTTTCTCACCTCTCTCTCTCTAGGTCAGGCTAGATTTTATTTGTGCTTCCTCTTAAAATATTCTTGTCCAAACTATATTTATATTTTCAATAAACAGGAATTCCAATGTTTTCCACAGTGTTACCAAGTTCCTCCAATTTAGGTGTAAGGTCATGGTATTCTTCAGAATCCTCTGAAAAGATTCTGCAAAATGAGGCTTTATGGGAAATTTTATGATATATGGGTCAGTCTGAGGTTTTTGTTAGTGTTTTTATAGAGATTTATGTCAAACTCTGTCAGTATTTCTCACTGCTGGAACTTTTAAGTATCTTCTTTTTTTTAAAGATATACTGTAGTAGAAATCTGTTTGGCCAAATATCTCTCAAAGATTGACAATATGTATTAGAGGTTTTTATGTCTTTGTGAGTAATGTATAGTTGGTATGTACTTTGTTACGTAGAATTGATAACTGGATGAACATCCGATTAAGTTGAGTACAGTGAGAGTAGGATGTTTAAGAAGTCTGTTTGATAATATAAGCGATTGGGATGAGAATCAATAGGTGATGAATAAAAATGAATTGAATACAGCATTGATTGATTACAAAGAAAGTGGCTAATTTTATTTAGAAATGCATTGCCAAGTCTGATTAAAAATTTGGTAAACTAAAACAGAGTGAAACAATGTTCTCTGAATCTTTGAAAATATTTCATGCTTCTTGTTTGTGATATGATCAACAGAGCTTAAGTGATGAGATGGTTGACTTCAGAGTTATGACTTCTACAGAAAATATGTTTAAGAGATGAAATTTCTTTTTGCTGTTTAGGAGGAAAGAATTCAAATGTATTAAAGTATAATCTAGGTGAGTGTTTTGTTGATTAAAAATAGTGCTTAGGTTCTACTAAAAGGACATAATTTTGGGTCTCTATTTGTGTCTGAGATACATATTATTAATTATTTCTAAGTATATATGTACTCAAATTATGACACTGATAGTTCTTCAGAGTTATATGTGAAAGCAAATTGTTAGAATAAGCAATTCTTTATTTTCAGAAAGAAAGGCAATCATTCTGGGGAGTAAATTTCATATATATGCCCACTATATTTTTTCTGTTTTAGTATAGTGATTGGTCTATGATTTTTATACTGAAATAAAGTATAGGCACCCAAAGGATTTGTATCGTTGGTGCAACCTTTAAAAGCTAATGTTTGAACTGGAAGATAATTCATCTGAAAGCAAATTGTTCCACAAAGTACACCTATCAAGGCACACTATAAATCCACATGTTAGGTATTTAAAATATTCAGGTTTAAATCCAAATGTCATTATGCTATATGCTCATAGTATCTACTTCTATATTAAACTAAGGAAGCGGTGGAAATGAAAGAACCAATGTGAAATATAGTTCTCATTGTTTAGAAAGGTAAATATTTTTATGAGCTGTTGCATGCAATGATAACAGCTACACACATCTCCCCTTTCTGAGAAATAACTGAGTACTGATTCAGTGAAAGAAAGACATGTAATTTAATGTTTCTTTTGCTTTTCAGACCTGTGAAGGTTGTAATTCTAAGGATCAGTCATACAGTTACCTTTTCATCACATTTTAACTGTGAACAGTCACTAAAAAAAGGGAGTTGCTTACAGAAGACTACCGATAGAAGGAATAATATACAAGTACAGGTAGTCCTTGACTTACAACAGTTCATTTAGTGACCGTTTGAAGTTTCAATGGCACTGAAATAAGTGACTTATTATCATTTTTCACACGATCGTTGCAGCATCCCTGCAGTCCTGTGATCAAAATTCAGACACTTGGCAACTGACTCATATTTATGACGGTTGCAGTGCCCTGGGATCATGTGATCCCATTTTGCGATCTTCTGACAAGCAAATTCAGTGGGGAAGCCAGATTCACTTAACAGCCAGGTTAACTAACTTAAGAGCTGCAGTGATTCACTTAGCAGCTGTGGCAAGAAAAATCGTAAACTGGGGCAAAATTCACTTAACAAATGTCTCGCTTAGCCACAGAAATTTTGGGGTCAATGGTGGTCGTAAGTCAAGGACTACCTAGACATGATTTACTGATTCAACACCACCTGTTTTATAAGGACAAATACATTCCAAAATGATATGTCATCTGTCCTTTGGAAGAACCAGAGATTAAAAAATTATAAATTGAAGAGTGATAGTGGGTGTCTCAGAAATTATCAGTTCCAATACCTGAAAAGAGAAGAAAATTTCTTCACATGGATGCCTTTCTTTGCCTCAACCCTAGACAAACGCACCTGTTGCTCTTATTGATTAGCATGCATATTGCTCATTCGTGTATGTTTTTCATTTTGAAAGTTGATGTATAACAGCCAGTGAACAATACACACTAAACCTTAGAGAAAGTTGCTTTATATATTTCCAACTTGACTGTAAATGCTTTAGTTATGATTGAAAATCTTGTACTGTTTTTTAAACTAGGTCTGTGAGTTATGGCACAATAGGTTTGTGTAGAGTTAGTGGGTGTTGTATGTAGGTTACTGCCATTGTTGATAGACTCATATTTTAATGTAATTGCTACAGCAAACCACTTGATTTATTTTCATTCTTGGAGTGCCTTCTCCATTAGAAGGTTTAACGCATATCCTCTTATGTTTGCTCACTGTCTAATTTTCTATCTTCTTTTGAAATAAGCATAACTAAAATTTGTTTTAACTTGTACAGACACTAATATTACCTTAGAAATATAAAGAGAGCCAGTATTTTCTCACAACAGAATAATTGTGAAACAAAGTAGTCCCCAGAATTGGAAGGGCGTGATTTGAGGTTCAAATAGCATGATTTTTTTAGTGGTATGATAAAGTTAATATTGATTTTAAGAATCATTATATTAGAAGCACTATTTGAAAAAAATGAAATATACTGTATGTATGTATGTGTGTGTGTATATATATAAATGATAAAGTTGGAAGGGACCTTGGAGGTCATCTAGTCCAACCCCCTGCTCAGGCAGGAAACCTTATACCATTTCAGACAAATGGCTGTCCAGTTTCTTCTTAAAAACTTCCAGTGTTGGCGCATTCACCGCTTCTGGAAGCAGGTTGTTCCACTGGTTAATTGTTCTAACTGTCAGGAAGTTTCTCCTTAGTTCTAGGTTGCTTCTCTCTTTGGTTAGTTTCCATCCGTTGCTCCTTGTCCTGCCTTCAGGCGCTTTGGAAAATAGCTTGACTCCCTCTTCTTTGTGGCAACCCCTGAGATATTAGAACACTGCTATCATGTCCCCCCTCCTCCTTCTCTTTGTTAAACTCTTTGTTTTCTGAGGTTTTCGCGGGTGTTTGTATGTAGGTCTTTGGTTATTCGGGTTTTCTCCCGCGTAAAATTGGAAGTGTCTTGGCAATGTTTCAATGAGTGTGATGACGAATGTGACTGAACTCCCTATATATATATATATATATATTTGATTGATTGATTGATTGATTGATTGTGTAATTTTCTTTACTTACTGTTTCCTGTAAAATGCTTCTTGTGCTGAGACCCATAAAGGTATTTTGGGGCACAGTCTGAGTTTATATATATACAATATATTTCATTTTTTTTCAAATGGTGCTTCTAATATAATGATGCAGAAGGATTTAGTTGTCAGTGATTTTCATGTGCACAGTTAAGAGAAGATTTAAGGTAGGTAATAGGACATTT
Source organism: Protobothrops mucrosquamatus (assembly GCF_001527695.2). Classification (NCBI taxonomy): domain Eukaryota; kingdom Metazoa; phylum Chordata; class Lepidosauria; order Squamata; family Viperidae; genus Protobothrops; species Protobothrops mucrosquamatus. The sequence goes on along the minus strand of NW_015387768.1, from coordinate 440,311 downwards.
GGCATTGAGCAGCGGAAGTCAGAAATTTGAAGATAAACTATGTATAAATGATGAATATGCAATTGCTAAAATATATAAACTTTTATTGAAATTTGAAATGAAAGAACAATGAAAGACTGTATGATAAAATGAGCTAAGAACTTTGGACATGACATTCTAATGGAACAGTGGAAAACTGTGGTTCAAAATATTGAAGTTTACATTATACCATAGGTACAACATTCCAGAAAAAATGTCTAGAAAGTATAAAGATACTTCAAATTGGAAATATGGACAATGTGAAGAGTCATTTTACAATGCCTGATGGACTTGTAAAAAAAACCAGAAATTTTTGAGTTCAAATACATATAATGGTGCAAAGAAGTTTGAAGATTAACATTTAACTAAAACCAGAAATTTTCTTGCTGGGATTAATGGACAGTCAAATAGAAAAGAGCCATGGAAGATTATTTTTATATAAGATTACAACTGCAAGACATGTGCACAAAAATGGAAAGACTCTGAATACTCACAATGGAGGATTGATTGGTGAAAATGACAGAACTAGCAGAGATGGCAAAGTTAGCTTGTTTGATCAGAGAAAGATCAATTGTATTTATTAGTGACAAAGCCATTTTGAACTTTTTGCTGGAAAAAGAGAAAAATGAACTTGTGATTTATGGGTTGGGGATCAGAAAGGGTAGCTTCCAGAAATAAGAAAATTATGATGTAACCTTAGAGAGAAAGGACAAAATAAAAAAGAACCTATAACTGCAGTCAAAAAATTGGAAGCTGCTTATTTATTTATTTTCTTTCTTTCATCTTTTTCAAATCTTCTTTTTTCACTATTTACTACTTCTCTTTATTACCTTTATTTTCTTTTATGGTTTTTATTTTGTTAAAAAGTTCTTTAAAAAAATAATTTAAAAAAAATGAAACAATGGCCATTACATACAGTATTTGTGCTCCATAGGGATTTTCTTTTCATCATCACAGCTGTCTATTACTACTACTACTACTACTACTACTACTACTACTACTACTACTACTACTACTACTACTACTATTATTATTATTATTATTATTATTATTATTATTATTATTATTATTATTATTATTATTATTAAATTGGGAGTTGAATTTTGAGGTACTCAGAAATTCTAGCTGAATATAGAAGTCTCCTGTATGGAGAATGCCTTTTATTAGTGGATAGAATAAGGAAGATAAGTTTGATGGAAATATTCATGAATTGTTACCAAGCAAACAGGAATGGAGCGTGTTTTTTTTTAAGCTCAGAACAATGAGCAATAAACAGTGGAATGGGACAACTTACCATGGAGAGTTCGGCATGGCCTGCTCACCACTGCCAAGTCGCCTCTGCCAACTCACAACCACCAAGTTGCCACAGGACAACTCCACTCAACCAACTCACTGTGGGGACAACTTGCCACAGTTGGCTGGAGGGAGAGCTGGGCAAGCAAGCGAGCAGGTGGGCAGAGCGCAGAGCATGTCGGGGCAGGCGGCAGCATTGGCGATGGGGGGACAGGGCTTCCCATTTTCACACCCAATGCTGACACTGCCGCACTGGGCTCCAAACGTTCTGCCCACCCGCTCGCTCGCCTGCCCAGCTCCCTCTCCCATGACAAATTGTCCCCACGGCAAGTTGGTCCTGTGATGACTTGCTGGCTATGAGTTGGCAGAGGTGACTTGACAGTGGTGAGCTGGTGGCGGTGAGTTGATCGCAACATGTTGTCCTAGACCAAGGGTAGGCAACCTCGGCTCTTTTATGACTCCTGGACTTCAACTCCCATAATTCCTGAGTCAGCATAGCTGACTCAGGAGTCATAAAAGAGCCGAGGTTGCCTACCCCTGTCCTAGACCTATAGGAAGTGGTCCTAATTCACTGGAGTATAAAAATTGGGAGAAGGTACAGATTTTGTTTGTATAGCCAATCTCAAAAAAAGTAGTTTTAGTTGTTCAATGTAGTTGATTTCCTGGTCCA
>NW_015387768.1:419928-435750 GCF_001527695.2 Protobothrops mucrosquamatus | reverse complement strand
ACTCCCATAATTCCTGAGTCAGCATAGCTGACTCAGGAGTCATAAAAGAGCCGAGGTTGCCTACCCCTGTCCTAGACCTATAGGAAGTGGTCCTAATTCACTGGAGTATAAAAATTGGGAGAAGGTACAGATTTTGTTTGTATAGCCAATCTCAAAAAAAGTAGTTTTAGTTGTTCAATGTAGTTGATTTCCTGGTCCAATCTCCCTATAGTGGGGCTGACAATTAGGTCTTGGAAGCAAGAAATAGTTGAGTTTATTGATGTTACTTTGTTAATGCATCAAAATCCAAATATTAATTCCATCTCCAGTTTTAGGACTGGAAATAAGTTGTGCTTTCTCTCCTTTTTTCACATGACTTGTTTTTTAGAGTTTTAGTAGGGCTGCCACAGACTGAACGATAAGAAATTGAGACTTTTGAATTGGGTTGCTGGAGAAAATTGTTGAAACTGTCTTTGACTGCAAGAAGAACCAATCATTCTATACTGGATGAAGTAAAAATAGACTGCTCCCTGAAAATGTCAATAATGAAGCTAAAGCTTAGGTATTTTGGACAAATATTGTGAAGACAAGAGTCATTGGAGAAGACCCTGATGCCTGGAAAAATCGAAGCCAATCAAAAAAATAAAGCCGACAATGGACAAAATGACTAGATTCTTTCACTGATGACACGCACATGATCTTACAAACCCTTGAAGAAGCAGCTACTGAAAGACAATCCTGCTGAACTAATGTTGTCTATCAGGTCACAAAATGTCAAAAGCTATTTAACAATTGAACGAGAGCAACAGCACAATTGAATGACTGAACAACACTGTCCAAAATTCAGATGGTCACTAGATGACAGCACACAAATAGAAAGCTCTAAGCCTATACTCCTATGTGTCTGATTTTTGCAACTCAGGTATAATAATCTTAATTTTGGTGGTAGTAATAATTTGTCATACCGTTTAAGCTACAAGCTTGGGATGGTTAACAAAGGGAGGAGAGGATAAGATTTGTATGATTCAATGTTCCATTTCCACTGAGTTCTTACCAACTGAATCAAACCTACTCTTTGCATGAAAAGATGTTTCCTTTTATCTCACCTGAACAAATTCTGACTTGACTTCCTTATGCAGCATTCTGGAATCAGATTTATAAGTGCAACTTTAGAGCCTTCAGGAGCACAAAGATAATACCTATCTATATCTCTTTAAAGTGGTGATTTTTCTTTTCAGAATCGCATGACAACTGCAGATGTACAGTCCTGACTGTTTTAAAAAGTTCCAGACAACTTTTTGGATCAGAACAGAGGTTTTGCACTTACTTTAAAATGATGGTATTTTGAAAATGAAATTGCACTAGCATAAGCTTTCATTGAAGAAAACTGTAGCCTGCTATGTCATCTGTCATAAAAAAAGACATTTCAGTTAACTTCTATAATCATTAAACTATAACTTATGAACATGGCTTGTTTCAGCTAACATGGTTAAGATAAAATACAATCTTGGGGTTTTAGTAATTTTACTATATTTGCAGCCTTCCCTGTTCTTATCATAGTACTCCATCCATTTGGCTGTTTTATTATACTTGTATGATATCTGATCTTGAAATTAAATGTAATACAGTTTTCTGTATTACAGTTATTATTTTGAATTTTATTACAATTTTATTATTTTGAATTTTAATACAAAAGCCGTAATTCAACAATACATATAGCCTGTACTTTTTTCTCACTTCCCAAGACAATCGGCACCCACCTAGCCTTCATTTGGTTTTATTAAGCTAATTTCATACTGGCTCTGTATATTGTCTATTCTTTTTTAATATTTACAGCTGGTTTATTAGCTAGGCTTTGTCTTCAGCTAGAGCTGCTCTGAGGGCTAGCTGCTCATTTTATTTTAGACATATGTCTTCCTATGGAAATATCCAACTATACCCTTCAGCATAACTGTCTGTATTTTAAATAATTTATTACCAATGCAAGATTAATACTTGCATCATATAATCCAGCAAAATCTTGTAATATTACTTCTAACTTGTAAGTCCTGCATTCCTGATTAAAAAGTGCCAGAGGAAAATATATAATATATGGCTAGCTATTTGTCCAGAGCTTTCAATTTTCTTTCCTACAGTATTCCATTTGAACTTCTCTTTAGGATTTTTCACCTGAAAAATCAGATTGAACTACTGTTTAGAGGTGCCAGGGAAATTACCGCCCCTCCCTTTTTTTCCTCCCATACCTTTTCAGTGTTTCCAGTCAATACCATATTCCTTTCTTTAAGTGTAAGTCTAGCTCTGCCTGTGATCTTTATTTATTTAAATGGTACTCTCTAAATGCTATTAAATCCATTTTAAGAGTCTGACATGCATTTGCATGAAATAAACAGTATGAGATAATTAAATTACTTGCAGCATCTGATGCATTTAGTTGAAGCGAGCACACCAAGTCATGTGAACTGTATATGATGTAACAACAGCACCAACACAATTGTGAAGGTAGTAGTAAATCTGAAGATTTTTTCTTTGCTGACTGGGAATTCAGTGGCTTGTATTCCTAAATAAACAGGAAAGCAGCAGCTTTTCTGGTTGAAAAATGCATAAAAAGATGTTTTTATTTGTTGGAGCAAAAGGAGGCAAGGCTATGAGTATACAGATTGAATCTTTCAATCACATCTTGAAAAGTCTATGAGACAGTGAGATATGGAAAGAAAGTTCAATTAGTTATAATTTATTGTTGCAACTTATGGTTATTCTAAAAGAGGTATTTTAAAATACTCAGGGCCTACTTACTTCCTTGAATCACCACATTGCAGTATCTATGTAGAATAGGCACCATGCAAAATTGTGAGTTGTATGTGTGCTACTAGTGTTATTATATTAATAAAAATAAATTCATGGTTGTGAAAAAAGGTATGTGATCCACAATCTGATTTTTCCCCCAACCCCCATCTCCTATTGAGGCTTATTTAGTTCTGAAATGTTACATGATTCAAATACATATATGTAAATGTCAGCTTTGGCTAAAAGTATTATCATTTGTTTATCGCAGGATATTTCTGTTTGGTTAACAAGCACTGGACTTTCTGGAAAAGTCATTCAGCTTCCAAGCAAGTTTGTATAAGCTGACTGCATTTTCATAGCTCATCTAATTTATTATTTGCTTAATGCTGGGCAAACATTCTGGGTGCTATGAAGCCAAAAATAAGTCCTTCTATGAAATCCAATGCATATCTGGTCAGAACTTGATTTGTTAGCTTTACTCACAAGAAAATGCACATAGGATTGCCATTACAAGTTTCATTAATTCCAATAATATTTACTGTTGGTCCTTTAAAAATAAATAGGTTTAGAAATATTTAACTTTCATGGACATTTGTATTTTTATTATTCCTTTGGCATCTTGAAGACAAGAGACCTTCCAAAAGAAGGGAAGGTTAAGGACGATCAGTTTGCTCCCCCAAATAATATTTTAAACAAAGGAAACAAATTTCCTGGGTTTAGGAGATAATGGGAGTGTCTGTGGTGTTCATCAGTCTGGAACAGGTGCTCTTTTTATAGATGTTCAGAAATGGCAGCCACAAAATAATTTAATCCTGGTAGTACTGGAAATAGGCACATTCATTAAAAGTTATTTGCTTGTTTCAAGCTACCTCTGTTGCTCTTGTTGCTATCTTTGGCTGCCTTCTTCCATCATGAATTCAATACAGACTCTGTAACAGTAAACATTGGCTGCAAACAAAATTATAAATAAATCTGCCCTGTTAATTCATTAGGCTTAAAAATAATGATGCCATCTCAGAGTCAATGCTTTTGGTAAGATTGAACAGTTTCAGATGCATCTTTAGGGCATGGTACACTTTTCCCAGGCCCCAGAAAAAAAACCAGGATGTGCTCAGCTTGAGTAAACAATTTTAAAGTTTCCAAGAGATATGAATTCCTAAATAATTATACTGAACAATTAATTAAATAATGTCAGCTTACTTATATTTAGCAAATTGCAACTGATTTCTCTTGTGAGAGAAGCAGGTGCTACACGAGTGCTGCTGTTGTGTCATTGTGAATGGTTGCAATAGAATGTATTATGTCCCCTAACAATTTTGTATGTGCAGGAAGAACAAAACTGGGAAACATGATGGGAAAACATGGGAATGTGGCGAGATCTGGAAAGGGATGGCGAGATCTATAATTCATATATAATTTGATAAACAAGACAAGGACATTGTGCAATAGAAGACTCATCTAGAACAGCGGTGGGCGATTAATTTTCACAAGGGGCCACAACTGTTGTGGAGGGCCGCTGCCTGCTACTCCCTTGCTGCCCCTGCCCCACTTCCCCCCCCAGCTGGGGAGGGACAGTCAAAGGGCCAGATATGTTCTGCAGGTTGTAAAACCCCCAGGTCTGATCTAGAAGGACCCTGTCAACATATCATTATCAAAATTAATGTTTTGCTTTATTTACCTGTGATTGGCTTAAAATCTCTTGTTAAACTGATACCATAAAACTTGTATGTCAATTTGCAGCAACCATATTTCTTCTTTTGTTAACAAGCTTGTTTTAGTTACCCTTGGTCTANTATACCATTTCGGACAAATGGCTGTCCAGTTTCTTCTTAAAAACTTCCAGTGTTGGCGCATTCACCGCTTCTGGAGGCAGGTTGTTCCACTGGTTAATTGTTCTAACTGTCAGGAAGTTTCTCCTTAGTTCTAGGTTGCTTCTCTCTTTGGTTAGTTTCCACCCGTTGCTTCTTGTCCTGCCTTCAGGCGCTTTGGAAAGTAGCTTGACTCCCTCTTCTTTGTGGCAGCCCCTGAGATATTGGAACACTGCTATCATGTCCCCCCTCGTCCTTCTCTTTGTTAAACTAGACATACCCAATTCCAGCAACCGTTCCTTATATTTGCAGCCTTCCCTGTTCTTATCATAGTACTCCATCCATTTGGCTGTTTTATTATACTTGTACGATATCTGATCTTGAAATTAAATGTAATACAGTTTTCTGTATTACAGTTATTATTTTGAATTTTATTGTTAATACAAAAGCCGTAATTCAACAAAACATATAGCCTGTGCTTTTTTCTCACTTCCCAAGACAATCGGCACCCACCTAGCCTTCATTTGGTTTTATTAAGCTAATTTCATACTGGCTCTGTATATTGTCTATTCTTTTTTAATATTTACAGCTGGTTTATTAGCTAGGCTTTGTCTTCAGCTAGAGCTGCTCTGAGGGATAGCTGCTCATTTTATTTTAGACATATGTCTTCCTATGGAAATATCCAACTATACCCTTCAGCATAACTGTCTGTATTTTAAATAATTTATTACCAATGCAAGATTAATACTTGCATCATATAATCCAGCAAAATCTTGTAATATTACTTCTAACTTGTAAGTCCTGCATTCCTGATTAAAAAGTGCCAGAGGAAAATATATAATATACGGCTAGCTATTTGTCCAGAGCTTTCAATTTTCTTTCCTACAGTATTCCATTTGAACTTCCCTTTAGGATTTTTCACCTGAAAAATCAGATTGAACTACTGTTTAGAGGTGCCAGGGAAATTACTGCCCCTCCCTTTTTTTCCTCCCATACCTTTTCAGTGTTTCCAGTCAATACCATATTCCTTTCTTTAAGTGTAAGTCTAGCTCTGCCTGTGATCTTTATTTATTTAAATGGTACTCTCTAAATGCTATTAAATCCATTTTAAGAGTCTGACATGCATTTGCATGAAACTAAACAGTATGAGATAATTAAATTACTTGCAGCATCTGATGCATTTAGTTGAAGCGAGCACACCAAATCATGTGAACTGTACATGATGTAACAACAGCACCAACACAACTGTGAAGATAGTAGTAAATCTGAAGATGTTTTCTTTGCTGACTGGGAATTCAGTGGCTTGTATTCCTAAATAAACAGGAAAGCAGCAGCTTTTCTGGTTGAAAAAATGCATAAAAAGATGTTTTTATTTGTTGGTGCAAAAGGAGGCAAGGCTATGAGTATACAGATTGAATATTTCAATCATATCTTGAAAAGTCTATGAGACAGTGAGATATGGAAAGAAAGTTCAATTAGTTATAATTTATTGTTGCAACTTATGGTTATTCTAAAAGGGGTATTTTAAAATACTCAGGGCCTACCACTTACTTCCTTGAATCACCATATTGCAGTATCTATGTAGAATAGGCACCATGCAAAATTGTGAGTTGTATGTGTGCTACTAGTGTTATTATATTAATAAAAATAAATTCATGGTTGGGAAAAAAAGGTATGTGATCCACAATCTGATTTTCCCCCCAACCCCCATCTCCTGTTGAGGCTTATTTAGTTCTGAAATGTTACATGATTCAAATACATATATGTAAATGTCAGCTTTGGCTAAAAGCATTATCATTTGTTTATCGCAGGATATTTCTGTTTGGTTAACAAGCACTGGACTTTCTGGAAAAGTCATTCAGCTTCCAAGCAAGTTTGTATAAGCTGACTGCATTTTCATAGCTCATCTAATTTATTATTTGCTTAATGCTGGGCAAACATTCTGGGTGCTATAAAGCCAAAAATAAGTCCTTCTATGAAATCCAATGCATATCTGGTCAGAACTTGATTTGTTAGCTTTACTCACAAGAAAATGCACATAGGATTGCCATTACAAGTTTCATTAATTCCAATAATATTTACTGTTGGTCCTTTAAAAATAAATAGGTTTAGAAATATTTAACTTTCATGGACATTTGTATTTTTATTATTCCTTTGGCATCTTGAAGACAAGAGACCTTCCAAAAGAAGGGAAGGTTAAGGACAATCAGTTTGCTCCCCCAAATAATATTTTAAACAAAGGAAACAAATTTCCTGGGTTTAGGAGATAATGGGAGTGTCTGTGGTGTTCATCAGTCTGGAACAGGTGCTCTTTTTATAGATGTTCAGAAATGGCAGCCACAAAATAATTTAATCCTGGTAGTACTGGAAATAGGCACATTCATTAAAAGTTATTTGCTTGTTTCAAGCTACCTCTGTTGCTCTTGTTGCTATCTTTGGCTGCCTTCTTCCATCATGAATTCAATACAGACTCTGTAACAGTAAACATTGGCTGCAATCAAAATTATAAATAAATCTGCCCTGTTAATTCATTAGGCTTAAAAATAATGATGCCATCTCAGAGTCAATGCTTTTGGTAAGATTGAACAGTTTCAGATGCATCTTTAGGGCATGGTACACTTTTCCCAGGTCCCAGAAAAAAAACAGGATGTGCTCAGCTTGAGTAAACCATTTTAAAGTTTCCAAGAGATATGAATTCCTAAATAATTATACTGAACAATTAATTAAATAATGTCAGCTTACTTATATTTAGTAAATTGCAACTGATTTCTCTTGTGAGAGAAGCAGGTGCTACACGAGTGCTGCTGTTGTGTCATTGTGAATGGTTGCAATAGAATGTATCATGTCCCCTAACAATTTTGTATGTGCAGGAAGAACAAAACTGGGAAACATGATGGGAAAACATGGGAATGTGGCGAGATCTGGAAAGGGATGGCGAGATCTATAACCCATATATAATTTGATAAACAAGACAAGGACATTGTGCAATAGAAGACTCATCTAGAACAGCAGTGGGCGATTAATTTTCACAAGGGGCCACAACTGTTGTGGAGGGCCGCTGCCTGCTACTCCCTTGCTGCCCCTGCCCCACTTCCCCCCCCCCCAGCTGGGGAGGGACAGTCAAAGGGCCAGATATGGTCTGCAGGTTGTAAAACCCCCAGGTCTGATCTAGAAGGACCCTGTCAACATATCATTATCAAAATTAATGTTTTGCTTTATTTACCTGTGATTGGCTTAAAATCTCTTGTTAAACTGATACCATAAAACTTGTATGTCAATTTGCAGCAACCATATTTCTTCTTTTGTTAACAAGCTTGTTTTAGTTACCCTTGGTCTAAATATGCATCTTTTTAGTGCCATTTATACTATTACATCGTTCTTAACTATCGGCTGAATGATTGGTGTTGTGTCTCCAAGGTGCTGATGTTGGAATTCTGTGATATATAAATAAACGTCTACTGGAACCATTCTTACAATAGCACAAGTAGCAGAAATTTATGGAAAGAACAGATTAAATGCTTAGAACTTAAATTCTTCAATGTGCAACTTGGCTTAAATTGCTGCGTTTGAATTTTGGATTGCTGAATCAGGTGGAAAAAAATGAGACTGACACATCGCTTGTCTGTGCATTTTTACCATGATATATTACTAAAAGAAAAAGCTCAAAGCCTGCCATTGACAATTCTGGCTAAAAACTTATAAATTATTAAGATCTATAGCTTTCTTCTCACAGTGGCCAGGGAACGTACTGCATATATCAGAGAGGAAATGAAACATCAACATATACTTAGCATTGCACATAAGGCATCATTATGCATGTAATAAAGCACTTACTGTACAACAACTAAATAGACCAAAAAATTAACAGTTGTATTTCTTGAGCTATTCAGCATTAATTCAACATGACATTTAAATTAAACAGCATTGTAGATCATTTAAAGGGCTTTATCATTCTAAGTGAGAAACCCAAATAAATAATTGCAAGCAAGGGGTATATTACTTGTATATATTGTACTTCGTAAAGAAACCCTCTCCAGTGACATGGCTATGTGGCTTAGACATCTAATGATGTAAAATCTATATGCATGCACAAAAGCTCATTCATGGCAATGCACACAGATGCTTCTATGTGTACTGAATCCTACAACTGTATTCTTTGAATAAATGCTACCCAAGCTCCTTGCCTCTTAGATGAGGAATAAAAATTCCATAGTAGTATAAGTAGCCCTCGACTTACAACATTTAGTGACCTTTCAAGGTCACAATAGCACTGAAAAAAGTGACTGGTGACCATTTTTCACATTTGCAACTGTTGCAGCATCCCCATAATCACGTGATCAAAATTCAGATACTTGGGAAACGGTTCGTATTTATGACGGTTGCAGTGTCCCTGGGTCATGTGATCCCCTTTTGTGACATTCTGACAAGCAAGGTCAATGGGAAAGCCAGATACATTTACCAACTGGGTTACTAATTTAACAACTGCAGTGATTCACTTAACAACTGTGGCAAGAAAAGTCGTAAAATTGGGCAATGCTCACTTAACAAATGTTTCACTTAGCAACATAAATTTTGGGCTCAGTTGTAGTCGTAAGTCAAGGACCACCTATACTAGTACCTTGTTTTCCAGTACCTTGTATACTAGTAGCAGTAGGTTCTCTCTATAAGATTGCTACAGTTTTATTGCTGGATCCATTCTTATAGTAACCATGCAATATGGCAGGGGTGTCAAACTCAATTTCATTGAGGGCCGCATCAGCATTTGGGTTGCTCTTGGGGGGCCAGGTGGGTGTGGCCAGGGTGGGTACAGCCTACTGGGTGGGCGTGGATGGAGTGAGTGTGGCCTACTGGGTGGGCATGGCCAGCTCTACATTGTTCACGTCAAGGGTGCCTGTGGGGGCCTAGGCAGGAGTGGGACAGATCTGAGGGTCTCTGGCAGAAGGGGGTGGGACTGGGGCAAGCGCCAAGGCATGGTCCATTTCTTCATTCCTCACAAAGGGTGACACCTCCCCAGCATGCACCCAGGGGGCGGGGGTGACACAGCAGGGGCTGGTTTCTCGCTGTTTCTAGACAGCCTTGTGGAGCTAAGACTGAATGCGTTTCAGCATAGATGGCCACCACAAAATTGTACATTGGCGCCCGGCCGGCCTGGGCCAGGGCCAAAGCAGCAGGGGCCGTTCCCTCACTGTTTCCAGGATGGCTTCGCGGGCCACATGAAACCACTTTGCGGGCCGCATCCGGCCCCCGGACCTTGTGTTTGACATGTCTGCAATATGGGATAAAATTGCACATATTTTAATCGAGTTCTCCACTCTACAAAAAAAATGGCAAAATTTCTTTCAAGCGTGGAAATTAAAACTTCTTGTTCATCCCTGGATTATTTTGCTTTTTTCCGTACATAATATGAGGAACATTCCAATTTATAACAATTCTCCAAAGCCAATAAATTAGTAATGTGAAAAAATCAAGTTGAAGATAGATATTGACACTGATTTCAGATGCCCATTGAAAAGTTGAATTATGTTTTAAAAACCATAGAAGAAGAGCTTGTGCAGCCACTGTTGGTACCATTAAGCAAGGCAGTCACTAACTGAAACTGCGACCATGCTAATGATCTTACTTCAACTCTCCTTTGCTTTAAAATTTTAGGACTGGTTGTAAAGTTTCTTTTTAATGACCATCATAACTGCAAACAGCTGCAGACAAAGCAATTGCTAAATAAGGATTACCAGTATTTGGAATGCAATATTAAATGATTTCAATGCAATCATTTAATGAAATTAAATGATAAAATCTGAAAGATACATTGAAAAATTTAGAGAGGGGAGGAATAAGAGATTTTTTTTTCTTTTGAAAAACCTGGGAATTTCATATTATTAAAAAATAATAATGAGATCATCAGATGAACCCTTCTGGGTTGGATATTTTGCAGGCAGAGGGACTCTATAGAGAAGACTTTCTCCCTGGCTGCTACTTATGGCACTGGAGAAAATAATCTAATAGTTAATAAAACATACCGAAAATATTCAGCCTGAGTTGCACTACCTTTGTAAGTATAATAAAGCAGAGAATACTAAATTATAGTGAAAGACACAGAGAGAGAGAGAACGAGAAAAAGAACTTTGCAGGGAGAAAGGAATAAAATATTATTTGCATTTTAAAAATGCTTGAATGTATGGGTAGAACGTTGGGGGGGGTTTGCATTTTTTCAGATAGTTATGCAGAAGGTGCTTTAGTCTTGCAAGATTCTGTCTATTTAGCAAGCAGCAATAAAGAAACTACTGTGAGCATTCACATGTGTCATTCTTGGTTTCCCATACCTGAAATTTGTAAAAAATAATAAAGGTGAGGAATAAATTAAATAAAAAAATAAAAAAGTGCTTGGAGTACAATAACTCTTTCTAGGATGAAGAAAGAAACTGAGCTTTCATTCCTTTATATAAGCAACACATATCATTTCCTCTTTCCCTCATATTTGCTGCTTTGTGCAGAATGGTGAGAACAGGAGACATCAGTGCAGAGATGTATCTAGGATAATTTTCACTTAACTAAAACTAACTTTCATTTAGTTGGGATGGAGGGGAAAGAGAGCCCCAGCTGTCTTTTCTCCATGGAAAAGAGTAGCTAGGTTCACATTCTAGGGGTCTGCCATCTGCTTTACCTGCTGCTGTCTTCCTTCCATCCAGTTTTCTAATTTTCATACCACTTCAATTATGATAAGTAGAAGAGCATGACAAGCAATCCCTTTGTTATGACAGGTGTGTTGAGTCCATGGATTTGGAAGGCATACTTAATGTCACTGGTACTGCTCATAGCCAAGAAGCACAGTTGAAAGGGACGGAAAGAATTACAGTCTCTGGAAGCCTGCTCCTCACCCTCTGGATAATACTTCAGGTCAGAGAATCAGCCACATCCGTTCCCTTGGGCCTCCAGTCTTCCAAACTCTAGTTACTACGAAGTGGCACTTTTTAAGCATCGTTCTCCTGCTAGCATAAGAGGTTGCTTGTTTTTATGTGGCTCAAAAAGCTTTTGCAATTGTTGAGATACAGTGACAATTTCAGTGTTGTTAGAATGAGAGTGCCAGGCAGCTGTATATGGAGGGTACTTGGCAAGGAAAGACCAGATTGGAGCGCAATTTTACTATTCTGTATTTATCTATGAAGTACGAGTGTTCTAGAATAGATTGTTAAGAGGCAACCAAGAAAATGATATCTCCAGTAAAGGAGCATCTGTATAAATGAATAGACTGCCTTTTCAGTTTATTTATCCATCAGTTCTATACAACTGGCTGCCTGTCTCACAAAAATGTGGCTGGGTGGCATACAGAAAGACTATAAAAGAGTTAGCATCTAAAAAATAATTATTATTTTTAAAAAATCACAAAGGCTAAGCAAGGACAGCAAATGCTAAAAAATGGAGCCACATCAATACCTCTCCAGTTCCCAAGGGCTGCAGGGCTGATGGTATAAGCAGATTTTGAAGGAATTCTGGAAACTCAACAGGGATGGAGCCAGCTTCCCTTTGAGGAGGCACCATGGCAGAGAAGGTCCACCCTCTGGAACCCACCCAGTGTAGTTCCCTAGCAGAAATGACCTTAGCCTCTTCTATTGATCTGATGGGATGATCAGATACAACTGGGGAGAGGCAGACCCTCAAATATCCTGGCCTCATACCATAGAGGGCTTTGACTTGGACCTAGAAGTAGACTGGTAATCAGTGCAAGTCACAAAGCAGAGATGCAACTCACAATCAATGCAACTCAACGGAGCAGACGTGCAACATGCCATTCTAGGAGTGCACATAACTGCCCATGCCACTATATTTTGCACCAGCTAAAGCTTCCAGATACTCAATGGCAGCCCAATGTAGAGCACATTACAGTAGTCCAACTAGAAATGACTAGGGCACCTAGAGCAGTGGTTCTCAACCTTTTTAATGCCGCGACCCCAACCGGTCGTAAGTCGAGGACTAAACCAGTCGTAAGTCGAGGACTACCCAACCGGTCGTAAGTTGAGGACTTTCCCTGCCCGGGAGCGCTGCGCATGCGTGGTTCCGCCCCCTGCGCCGGCCCAGGCGTAGCTGGCAAGCGGCAGAGACGGAGCAGGCCGACCACCAGCTGGCCCAGCCCAAGGGAGGTAAGGCACCCGCCGGAAAAGGGGAAAAATGGCGGACAAAAAAATGGCAGACAAAAAAAATGGCGGACAGCCTTGCTTGGCGACCCCCATGAAATGGTCGATCGACCCCAAATGGGGTCCCGACCCACAGGTTGAGAACCACTGACCTAGAGTGAGCAGAGCCCCCAACCTTGTACCTGAAGCACAGTATGAAGCTGTGCAGATGCCTCCTAGTCATGACTGTCTCTTGCTCTTCAAGAAGGAGTCATGAGTCCAGGAGGATCCTCAGGTTGCACATAGGTCCTTTTGGGGCAGTGAAACCCATCCAGCACTAAAGATGGCATAGTTCTAGAACAGGCAGGCCCCAAAGTCCAAAGCCACTCATTTCAACTGAAACCTTTTGTTCCCCATCCAGACCTTCACAGCCCCTACTTCCACACAGTTTACCATGCAGAGATGGTGGTAGATGAGCTCCTCCAGCAGCCCCATATAGATATTGAATAGGAGCAGAGGGACTATCAAATCCTGCAGGACCCCACAAAATAGGGCCCAAGGGGCGGTCTCTCCCCTTCATTCACCAACTGGAATCAACCCCAGAGGAAGATGAAACAGTACGATATGATGCCACACACCTCCAATACTCTGAGCCGAGGGACACCATGGATGATGGTGTTGAAAGCCGCAAAGAAGTCAAGTAGGACAAGCATGGATGCACAACCCCCATCCCGCCCTCACCAGAGATCATCCAAAAGCATGACTAATGTCATTTCCATCCCATACCCAGATCTGAATCCTGACTGAAAGAGATTCAGATAATCCACTTCATCCAATGTCCTCTGAAGCTGTTGCACAACTACTTTCTCAATCACCTTCACTCAAAAGGGGAGGTTAGAAAATGAATGAAAATTGTCCAGTATAATGGAGTCCATCAATAGCTTCATGAATAGGGGGGTGAAGGACCCTGTCTATTTCCTCAGGCATAACAGATTCAAACCGTTCCCAAATAACCGGGCAAGACTCTTTCCCCAGTTGTCTCCCCCAGATTTGCAATAAGGCCACCATCCAACTACAAGCATATATGAGCAACTATTACAGGTACTGAACAAATTCTTTCTCACATCCCTACAAGGGTTCTCCAAGTTCCTTCTATCCACTTGTGATGTGATGCATCGCTAACTTTTTTTAAAAAAAATCATCTACAAGATATATTTTCTAATCAGTCAGAATCTCAAATCTGTCCACATACTCCAAAAAACTTAGCCCTGGAATAAACTAATGTGTACATATGTGCATAAAAGGGTATGGGACCCAGAAAGCAAAGTTTTTGGCAACTTATGATAGTCTAGAACAGGGGTGTCAAACTGCCGGCCCACCGGGCTGGACGTGTCACGTGGAAACCACGCCCACCCCATTGCCCGCAATGGTAAAACCTGTAACGTCACGAGTTTGATATGCCTGGTCTAGAAAGACAGTAGCTATCTCAGAAAGAATCCATAAACATTACCTGGCCTGAAGAAGAAACCATCTGCAAAACTTTTTTTTTTTAAGAACAAATGGATAGCTCCAGCATTTAATAGTCAGACATTAGTGGTATTTATTGTGCTACATATGAATTTAAAAAGAAAAGGAATACCTGGTTGTAATACTCAATTGGATTAGTCTATAAGCCCACATTTAACTTCATATGTTTAAATCTCATTTCACGAAACTCAATCCTGCATTTTAAAACTGATACAGAAGAACATAGCCTCAAACAAAGATAAGTGTTTTTTCTACATGCACATTTTGCAGACATAAGAATGGCGATATTAAACAAGCTGACACAGCTGACTCTACTTCCACCATTTTGTGGAGTACAAAATAAATGTGTTTGCATTAAGTATATATGCAAAAATGGCAGACATGTGTTTAGTTACGGAGAACAAATCATGTACTGTAGTTGTTATATAAAAGATTTTCAGTGTGTCCTTGTAACTGTAATTCTGTTTGATTTGGGGATGGAATAAAGCTAGGCAGGAAGTGAGACAAAAGATTCATCAGAAGATTTTACCTCAGTTTTTACCTCAAAACTGAGATTCCAGTCTATTTTGTTCAGGTAGTTAGCACCCCCCTATACCCATGCCTGATCATTCTATTTCCTATCTTATGTCTTGTGTTGGGTCTTCAAGCCTCTCTTCAGTTGTTATCTTCAGTAGCAGGGATCTGGGTGTCACTGTAGCCCTCCCAGGCTAAAGACCCCAGTGGTGTGGCTATTCTGTATGCTTGCCAGGGCTTTGGGATTCCTTGGGCAGTTCCCAGACCTTGACATGTTCTGACATTGCCAGAATTCTAGACTTGCCTGCTGCACAGAAGGCATCTTCCCACGTTCTTTTCTGCTACAGGTAGTCCTTGACTTACGATCGCAACTGAGCCCAAAATTTATGTTGCTAAGTGAGACATTTGTTAAGTGAGTTTTGCCCCATTTTACGACAATTCTGGCCACAGTTGCTAGGTGAATCACTACAGCTGCTAAAGTTAGTAGCATGGTTGTTAAGTTGACTTTGCTTGTCAGAAGGTCGCAAAAGGTGATCACATGACTCCAGGACATTGCAGTCATCACGAATATGAGTCACTTGCCAAGTCACTTGCCACAGTGGTTGTAAGTGTGAACAACAGTCATAGGTCACTTTTTCAGTGCTGTTGTAACTTCAGTCAATCACTAACCGAATGATTGCAAGTCAAGGACTACCTGCAGGGCTTTTTTTCTCATAGAACGCCCAGAACGGAGTTCCGGCACCTTTTTTGGATGGAACCTTGTAGGGTAGGCAAAGCGGGTTGTATGACGTGTGTGAGTTCCGGCACCTTTTTTTTTTTTTTTTTTTTTTTTTTTTTAGAAAAAAAGCACTGACTACCTGTATTGTTTTCTGTCACCCCTGGTGTCACTGTTCCACCGACACTGCCACTCTCCCATCTGTTGCTACCAAAACTGTTCTGGCCCCTTTCCACTGTTGCTTCCACAGCACATGTAACAAGGCAAATCATATAATTATTAGAAAAATGTGGGGTGCTTCTTCTTTTTTTAATAAATGAAATTGGCAATTTGCTTTTTAAAACTTCATTCTCACTATGAAAAGGTCCCTTTTTTCCAGTAGTGTCCT
>NW_015387768.1:417249-419244 GCF_001527695.2 Protobothrops mucrosquamatus | reverse complement strand
CTGACTCCTGCTCCTCACACAGCTGAGCTTCATCAGAAACACGACTGGAGGGGCCAGGCTCTTCATCAAGCCGTGAGTCTTGTAATTCATCAGAGCCTCCCTCTGACCCTGATGGCCCCTCAACGGCCTCCTCCACCTCCTCCTCAGATTCCTCAGACTCAGCTGTTGGGAACACAGGCTGGCACGGAATCACAACAAATCCAATCAGGGGTGTCAAACTGCCGACCTGCGGGCCGGACGCGTCACGACGAAACCGCACCCACCCCATTGCCGGCAATGGGGGAAAAGCTCCGATACGTTGTGCGACGTAACGTGATGTCGCGAGTTTGACATGTCTGGTTCAGAGGAAAGGAAGCAAGTGGAGAAAATCTTTCTGCAGCTTTTTGCCTTGAGGACCTGCAGAAAGAAAATCAGCTCATAAAGTTTTGACTAGAGTGCACTGGAGAGAGCAAAGCTTTTTACTTTTCGACTGACTGCCTTTAGGACCCAGTTAGGATTCGTCTTCAGGGTTATCTTAATAAATTGTGCTGATTTTGTTGATAGTAAAAATAGTAAAAGAAAATGTGTCATTTCAAATTTGATTTGCTGTGTATTTTCTGAGTACTTTTGAGATTTTGTACATTTCTAATATATATAGTAAGATGTTCCTTATTTCTCATAACATTTCCAGCATTTATTACTAAATAATTTGTCTATCTTGGGAATTATGGATGGAGATTGCCAAGTAATTCTTGCTGCATCTTTAGTCCATTCATGGAGTCTGAAAGGAGCATATCTGCATAAAGTTTGTAATTGTACTTGCAGTATCTTACTACAGTTGTCTCCAGCATAAAAAGTACAGGTTTTCCTCGACTTACGACCATAATTGAACCCAAATTTTCTGTTGTTAAGTGAGACATTTGTTAAGTGAGTTTTACCCCATTGTACAACCTTTCTTCCCACAGTTATTAAGTGAATCACTGCAGTTGATAAATTAGTAACCCGGTTGTTAAATGAATCTGGCTTCCCCATTGACTTTGCTTGTCAAAAGGTTGCAAAAAGTGATTACAATAACCCAGGATACTGAACCGTCATAAATATGAGTCAGTTGCTGAGTGTCTGAATTTTGATCATGTGACCATGGAGATGCTAGAAAGGTGGTAACTGTGAAAAATGGTCATCAGTCACTTTTTTCAGTGCTGTTGTAACTTCAAACGGCCATTTAAATGAACTGTTGTAAGTCGAGGACGACCTATGTTTATAAAAGTCTCTAGCAGTGAAATTGTTGGACTTTTCCTTACGGCGTTCCATACTTTTATCAAGCTTTGTTTTATAATACATCGTGTAAAATGTTCGTCCTCTTTCATGTCCCTGTAACATAAATATCTGTGAAGCCCACTAACTAGGCCAGGGGTAGGAAACTTTGGTTCTTTTATGACTCGTGGACTTCAATTCCCAGAATTCCTGAGCCAGCTCAGGAATTCTGGGAGTTGAAGCCCACGAGTCATAAAAGAGCCATGGTTGCCTACCCCTGAATTATGCCAACTCCTTCCAACATTGATGTACTACTGTTTAGGGACTTTTTTATTCATTATGTTTGCTGTGGCAGACAGCTTGCTCTATTATATAGTTGGAAGTTTTGAAGAGCAAGACTATTTCTGCCTTTTGGGTCTTGTAAAATGTTAACTTTTATTCTAGGGTTTTTTTTCTTTCCATATAAATTTATGAACAGGTTTTTTTTGCCATTCTTTTAAATCTTTTTCTGGGATTAGAATTGGCATCATTTGAAATAAATGGTGTATTTGGGGTAAGATAATTCAAGATCTCTTTTAATTTATTTCATAATTTAATATAATTGTTTGTAATATATTTCTTGATTGTTCCCTGTGAAATACAGATCCAGATGTTTCACTGCATCTGGCAGATTCCTTCCACAGGAAATCTTCCTGCCTGTATTTATTTTTGCTTTTTGACACCCAGGTTCTGGAGTTAATAACTGATTTCCACATAGTCAAC
>NW_015387768.1:411949-416016 GCF_001527695.2 Protobothrops mucrosquamatus | reverse complement strand
TCAAGATCTCTTTTAATTTATTTCATAATTTAATATAATTGTTTGTAATATATTTCTTGATTGTTCCCTGTGAAATACAGATCCAGATGTTTCACTGCATCTGGCAGATTCCTTCCACAGGAAATCTTCCTGCCTGTATTTATTTTTGCTTTTTGACACCCAGGTTCTGGAGTTAATAACTGATTTCCACATAGTCAACTCTTAATTCAGCCCTTGGCGAGGTTTAGCAGAAGAGTCAGATAGATTAGAATCTTTATTGTGAGCAAGAAGCCTTTAGCACAAGAGTTGATTGCTCACTGCCATGGCAAAAAGTCAAGAGATTTTAGGTATCTTATCTCTAATGTTTAAGCTATAAGTTTCTCCCTTGGGCAGTCACACTCTTCCTGATGAACAGATACTAGGCTGGTCACTTTAGGACCTTGAGAAGCAACTACTGATATATGCTTACACAACAGCTTTGTATTGCCTGTCTGCCAATGAATTAAAATTACCATTGTTGCTGCAGAAGGATAAGGAGATAAAATTAATGCCTGATTATATAACAATCATTTTCAAGGCAATATGCTGTCCTTTCCCCCCTCCTCCCCATACACACACTCACACCCACACACCCTGCCCAGTCACTGGCATGTACTGTAGAATTAGCCCAACAGCTTCCACTACCTCATCCAGTGATTAAGGCGCCAGGATAGAAACTAGATGACTGTGAGTTCTAGTCCCACCTCAGAAATAAAAGCCAGTTAAGTGACTTCGGGCCAGTCACTCTCACTCAGCCCAACCCACCTCACAGGGTTGTTGCTGGGAGGGGGGAGGAGGATTAGATATGTTCGCCACTTTGAGTTATTTATAAAAATAGTAAAGGCGGGATAAAAATTCTTTAAAGACATTAATAGACATCATAGCAAAATATTTATTGGGGGGCTTTTTTTCTACAGATCTCTTAGCTGGGTAAAAGTTTTACAAACAGAAGTCAGTTAGGAAATAACCTTCAGGCACACATTTTTGCTCGACCTCCTTTTCCTCATGGGGTTCTTTAAAGCAGGGGTGTCAAACTCGCAACGTCATGTGACATGTCACGACATGTCGTGACTTTTTTTCCATTGCTGGCAATGGGGCGGGTGCGGTTTCTGTATGACCCATCTGGCCTGGGAGCCAGCAGTTTGACACCCCTGTTGTAAAGTTAAAATAGGGAAAAGGCACATGTCTTTGTACTCCTAAGAAGAAAAGCAGGTTATCAATGTAATAAATCAATAGTAGATACATTTATTAAATATACATTGAACAATACATGCCTGATTATTTATATACCAAGAGCTTATATTAGGACTAACATTTTTGGCACTAACTGCCAAATGTAATAGGATAGTTCTCTGAATTAGCATCTCTGCACGCCAATCATCCTGTTAATGTGTAAGATGATAAAAAAAAACTACAGTAAAAGGCATGGAAGCCTATATACATCCAGCCTATTCATAAGAATGTTTCAGCAGCTGATTCCAATTTTGTAAAACATATTTCACATCTAAAATACACTTAATACCTTGTTTTCAAACTACATCTCAATAAAAGGTAAATGTGTTGATTTTTTTCAAGCAATTACTACAGTAGTGTAAATATTATACAGATGCCAATTTTTAACAGTTTAACTTTTAGAAATCAGAGTAACACACCAACATTGTGAAGACTCAATATTAACTCTGTGTGTAGTTTCAAACCCTTCTCCCTTTTTAAAAAAAATTATATTTATTAAGAATTTTTAATAAAGTAAGACAAATCTAAAGAAAAAGAAAAGAAGAAAGAAAAAGTACAAGGAAAAAAGAAACGAAGAAAACTAAAGTTATGAAATATAATGATTTCCAACCTTAAACAATCACAATGTTATAATCCTTCCTCTTAGATATTATGCAAATACCTTTCCTTGTCGAGCATTCAATAAATCTTATTGCAATTACCATGTACAAAATTGATATATTTTTCGGTAAACCCGAGTCTTTTCTAGTTCATTGTACGTAAGTCCCAATTTAAAAAGTTCTGTTCTTTTTCACAATATTTATCTTTAAAATCCTTTGCATCATTGTATCAATTTGTATCCAAAATGTCTGATCTTTTACTGACTTCCAGTGAAGACTTGATGTTGATGAGCTGGACATCCCTGAAGGATCAGGGACAACATTATGGTTGAAATTGGTGGCCAAAGGACACCCTCATGTACTCTACAACAGAAGTCCCCAACCTTTTGGGCACAGGAACCACCGGTTCCATGGAGAGAGATTTTTCCACGGACCGGAGGGTGTGTGGTTTTATGTGCTGCCTGCATCCCGCAGATAGGGCTTTACTTTGTGCGGACCGGTTGTTGGCATGCTGTGGCCCGGTACTGATCCACGGACCGGGGGTTGGGGACCCCTGTTCTAGAGAGGTGCTACTCATGAGTAAACTGAAAAAACCAAGGGTTTTGTAGTTGGCTAGTGGATGAAATGGCTAGGAGTCGCAGGATTCTGTCTAGCTCACAAACGTAATACAGCCTATATGAATATAAAACTCAGCTAAGTCTCATTTCTTAATCGCCATTGGAGTTGCTCTACTACAGGTAGTCCTCAACTTACAACAGTTCACTTAGTGACCGTACAAAGTTACAACAGCACTGAAAAAGTGACTTATGTCCATTTTTCACACTTACAACCGTCGCAGCATTTCCATGGTCATGTGATTTACATTCAGATGCTTGACAACTGATTCACATTTATGACGGTTGAAGTATCCCGGGTTCACATGATCACCTTTTATGACTTTCTGACAAGCAAATTCAGTGGGGAAACCAGATTCTCTTAATAACTCACTAATTTAATAATTGCAGTGACTTACTTAACAAATCTGGCAAGAAAAGTTGTAAAATGGGACAAAACACACTTAACAAATTTCTCACAATTTTGGGCTCAATTGTGGTCGTAAGTTGAGAACTGCCTGTTCTGATTTTGAAATGTTACAAATCCTCCGAACAGCACGTTTGATGGCATTCACTTGGTGAGATTCCTTCAATCCTAAACAAAAGAAATTTCAAGTGTGACTTTAAGGACTTAGCCATTTTGGAAAAGGGTAATTAGAGTGTGCATTTCTTTAAATTATAAATGGATTAAGGGTCTAGATAGATGGACTTGAAATGGGATTTTAAATTTAATTGAACGAATCCTCCTGGTAGGAAAATGACCCGTGTTTTGGATTATGAAAAAACCAACACGACACGGTGGGAACTTTAAAGGTTGGAAGTAGAGGGAGTTAAAAAAAAGAAAGATTTCAGTTAAAGGAGAAAAACATCTGTTTGACTTGTTAACACAGAATGGAGCAAAATACATTCTTTTTTTCTTCTTCATACTTTTGTATTTTTCTTTTCTATTCTTTTTTTTCTCTGCTTTTTCGTTCCTGCACTTTTTTGTATAGCGTAATATTCAATAAAATTATTTGAAAAGAAAAAAAACTTTGTTTTGTCACAAGTCCATCATGCTTGATAAAAAATCCTCTTATGTTTTTCACATTTAAATTCTTCCTCTTTCTTTTCATGAGAAAATCAAGATCACGTGAAGTGTTAATACCACTTTACAATGCCTTGGTAAGGCCACACTTGGAATACTGCATCCAGTTTTGGTCACCGCGATGTAAAAAAGAAGTTGAGACTCTAGAAAGAGTACAGAGAAGAGCAACAAAGATGATTAGGGGACTGGAGGCTAAAGCATATAAGGAACGGTTGCTGGAATGAGGTATGTCTAGTTTAATGAAGAGAAGGACGAGGGGGGACATGATAGTTCCAATATCTCAGGGGCTGCCACAAAGAAGAGGGTGTCAAGCTATTTTCCAAGGCGCCTGAAGGCAGGAGAAGAAGCAACGGGTGGAAACTAACCAAAGAGAGAAGCAACCTAGAACTAAGGAGAAACTTCCTGACAGTTAGAACAATTAACCAGTGGAACAACCTGCCTCCAGAAGCGGTGAATGCTCCAACACTGGAAGTTTTTAAGAAGAGACTGGACAGCCATTTGTCCGAAATGGTATAGGGTTTCCTGCCTGAGCAGGGGGTT
>NW_015387768.1:409726-410949 GCF_001527695.2 Protobothrops mucrosquamatus | reverse complement strand
GCAACGGGTGGAAACTAACCAAAGAGAGAAGCAACCTAGAACTAAGGAGAAACTTCCTGACAGTTAGAACAATTAACCAGTGGAACAACCTGCCTCCAGAAGCGGTGAATGCTCCAACACTGGAAGTTTTTAAGAAGAGACTGGACAGCCATTTGTCCGAAATGGTATAGGGTTTCCTGCCTGAGCAGGGGGTTGGACTGGATTACCTCCAAGGTCCCTTCCAACTTTACTATTATTATTATTATTATTATTATTATTATTATTATTATTATTATTATTATTATTATTATTATTATTATTATTATTATTATTATTATTATTATTATTATTATTATTATTATTATTATTACCTACCCATGGTTGACAAAGATTGTGTAGAATTCACCTACCATGGGGCTGTTAGATCAAATTTCTACCATTCTGGTGTAATACAATGCAGGGTACAGCTTCTCCTTTTTAAAAAATTACTGGCAAGATGCATAGTTATTCCAATAGTGTTTTATTGTATAGCCTTATTTTTAATAAACTATATATTTGGTCCTATATTTTAAGATTCTTGTCTTAGGTGGTAAATGTATCTTTCTACATCTTCTATATTACTGTAGCATAGTTCTTATAGGTAACGTGAATTGGTTGATAATTTTTTATATGCACATTCCTGTTAAAATATGAATGATCATCAGTCTGAACACTTGACTGCTTCATTTTCATAGTTCCCTTTCTTAAATTTCATTAGTTTCACAGGAATTTTATAGATACAAGAATTATTTCTGGCAAGGTCAGAGACCAGCACCCTAAACCAGACTAATCTGTTGTTTTATTGCACACACAGGCAGGCAAAAGAGGCTCAGAGATTAAACCTTGAATTCACTATTTATTCAGATTGCATGTTATACTTAGCAGTTACTGGTATTCTTTCATAACAGCTTTCCTAGTTATTATAGTAAACTTTACTCATCAGAGACCTGCCTGAAAAGTGCCTGCTAGGTTTAAGAGCAGATTGTTTATATATATATATATATAAAAAGAAGCCTTGACAGCTATCCAAAACAAATATAACCCCCCCAAGCACATCCTAGATCTGACCAACCACTGCCTATCCAACACATACTTCATCTACAATGGACAAAAATACAAACAAATAGAAGGAGCACCCATGGGATCTCCCCTCTCACCTGTCATTGCTAACCTCTACATGGAACACTTTGAAACCCAAGCTCTAG
>NW_015387768.1:340495-407741 GCF_001527695.2 Protobothrops mucrosquamatus | reverse complement strand
ATATATATATATATATATATATATATATATATATATATATATATATATATATATATATATATATATATAATCTGCTGAATAATATGAATGATCAATCAGTTTGAACATTTGACTGCTTAATTTTCATAGTTCCTTTTTTAGTTTTATTTCATTTTTGTCAAAACTCATTGTCCCCATGTGTATGGTGAATACTACTTACTTGTAATAATAATAATAATAATGATAAAGTTGGAAGGGACCTCGGAGGTCATCTAGTCCAACCTCCTGCTCAGGCAGGAAACCCTATACCATTTCGGACAAATGGCTGTCCAGTTTCTTCTTAAAAACTTCCAGTGTTGGCGCCTTCACCGCTTCTGGAGGCAGGTTGTTCCACTGGTTAATTGTTCTAACTGTCAGGAAGTTTCTCCTTAGTTCTAGGTTGCTTCTCTCCTTGGTTAGCTTCCATCCCTTGCTTCTTGTCCTGCCTTCAGGCGCCTTGGAAAATAGCTTGACTCCCTCTTCTTTGTGGCAACCCCTGAGATATTGGAACACTGCTATCATGTCCCCCCTCGTCCTTCTCTTCGTTAAACTAGACATACCCAATTCCAGCAATCGTTCCTTATATGTTTTAGCCTCCAGTCCCCTAATCATCTTTGTTGCTCTTCTCTGTACTCTTTCTAGAGTATTCACATTCTCCAAATTATTACTGAACTCCCAGATTAAGGGTCTTCTGAGATATATTCTTCCTCACCTCATGTAACATATTATGAGGCAATAGTTTTCTGTTCATTCTCTATTTTAAACATTTTTAAGAACAGTATACAATTCTATGAATATATTTCTTGTTTCTAAAAAGACATACTGTAGAACTCTTTATTTAGATTGGCAATAACATTGGGTGTATGTTTGTGTGAGTGCGGGGGAATTGGGGTTGTTTTTATAAACAAAAATCTATGCAGTGTTTTTCTACCATGCACACAATGCTTCATCTTGGAAGACCTAGGAGATACAAGCACATTAAAGCTAATCAGTCTGCTTGGAATAGAAGGGAAGGGGGAAGGTATGCCTGTCATTGTTGCATGAACCCAGAGCTTTGATTGATCTGTTCAAATATTAACATGCCTAGTGGGGTAGCCCACAATATCCTCCAGGCCTCCCAATATATAAATATTCATACAATAACATCTGCCATGGTTGCATATTTACTATTCTGCTAACTTCCTGTTGTTTTTAATGGGAATAAGTAGTCTCTTTGAGGAAATTCCAAAGGAACTAAAAAAAAAATTCCCCTATATGTACCTGTGATTTAAGAAGTCCTCTCAATATTATTTCTAAACACCTCTTTTCTTATATGACAAAAACATTAATCATTGCATTTCCCACATTCCAAAGGTAGCTTCACCTCAGCTTCTTCACTCCATAAATTATCTCTTGGAACATATGGAACAATCCTGTTAAACTCATAACAGAAATATCTTATTTAACAAAAACATCTTATTTGTACTTGCTACCAAACACATTTTAATCCAACAAAATCTTATGTATTTCCTCGGCCAAAGCTCAAATAAAATATTATTAACGGTCTTTTTATGCCTATGGTAGAAAATATGGATATGTCCCTGTGGCCCAGATAGGATCTTTCTTTATGTCCCATTTTTGTTCCATCTTGGAACTCAGTAGAGACTATGCAATTTTTGCCCACACACTATCCAGATCATCAACTGGTTCTCTCTTTTGGAGCTGAGATGCCATCTGTATCTTGAAGGCATATTGTATATATTAGCACTTTTTTTTAATTTATTGGGAGGAATAAGAGAGATGATTCTGTCATTATTAAAATGAAACTGGTGAAATGTCCTAGAACAGTGATGGCGAACCTTTTAAGACCGAGTGCCCAAACCGCCACCCAAAACCCACTTATTTATCGCAAAGTGCCAGGGCTGCATCAGCAATGTGTTGCCTTCGGGGGGGAAGCAGGGGGGGGCATGGCCCACTGGGTGGGTGTGGTTGCGGTGGTCATGGCAGACTGGGTGGGCATGGCCGGGGTGGGCATGGCCACCTCAAAGTTGCTTGTGGGGAGACACCTGTGGGAGCTAGGCAGGATTGGGGGAGATCCAGGGGGTCTCTGGTGGGTGGGGTAGTGGGCAGGAGGCTTTTTCTGCAGGGTGAGGCAGGGGGTAGGGCGGGAATGCCATTGCTGCAGGGCAAGGAAAGGTGAGTCAGGGGCGGCAGCTGCCTGACACCATCGGCCCCCACATACAGAGGCCATGGGGGTGTGTTCTACCACCTGTACTCGAGCTTGCTAGCCGGCCGCTTCACCTCCTTTGTGCTGGACTGGGCTGTTGCTCCAGGCACCGGCAGTGGCCTAATGGATCTGCGCGAGCTGCTGGCGATGGCGGGCATGCCTACAGAGAGGGCTCTGAGTGCCGCCTCTGGCACGCGTGCCATAGGTTCGCCATCACTGTCCTAGAAGACAGTATATGTATGCTACTGATTTGGACACATATTTATTCTCACACAGCATTACCTGAAAATCTTTCCATCAATAAAGAGCAGTCATGAAGGCCTACTGTACAACCTATGTTGCTTTCTGCATTCCTTCCCTCTTTTAGCAGTGAAGTAATTTCTCATGTTTCCAAGCATTCCTGGACCATATGGTGAGCATGTATGGCAGTCCCCAGGACTTCAGTCTCTGCAACAATATTTGGTGAAGTAATCTTTTTTCCCCCTTTGTTCGGTAAATTATACAAAATAGGGCTATTGGTTACTTCTCTGGGGACTGGCATGGCTGAGAATAAAGTCCCTAGGTACTATTGTTGTTGTTGTTGTTTTGGCTGTGAGGACATTCTTTATATCAGGCTGAGGAAATAGGATTTGTTTTGAGTCCCGTATAGCATTTGGATTACTTTCAAGCAACCAAGAAATAAATCATTCTGGATGGTATCCTAAATAAAATAGAGCCATTCGTTTCATCATTACTCATCATAATGAGTTCCTGTTTTGTGCATTTTTACATAAATACATTATTAGCATATGCTCTAGTGAAGTTTTTTAAATGTAATTGATTTTTAAGGCATGTCTTACTCTGTGTATACATAGAATTGTTTTTCCCATGGTGATATTTAAGGAGTGTTTTCATGAATATTTTTGGAAAATGAAGCCCTTTGGAAAATGAATTTAAGATGTATCTCTACCGAACAGTGCAGGCATTTGGTTAAGGAAGAGAAAATGCCTGACCAATATTACTTTCATTTAATGTACGTAGTTGCCATTTCTCTTTATTTCATTGTGTTCTGTGGGATGCATCCCAATGGACTGAGATTATCATCCCATTCTCTCAACAAAGAGATTGGTTTCTTCCTCTGCCTCCTCCGCCTCCTCAATATCCCTTCATAGAGGAAGAGAGTTGCAAAGAGTTACCAAAAAAATGCATTAAAGAGTGGAAGGGGTTTTTCAAGGGACTTGCAGGGAAGAAATAGTAAGCTGAAGATGGTGCCACTAAAAACAGAGCTGACTATTATGGCAGAATGAATAGCCAGCAAGTAGAAAAGGTCTTCATAATTTCTCGCCAGAGAAGGAGAGGACTTGAGATTGCTGTCGGGTGCTCCAGACAGTTGTTCCTTGTGAGTCTCCAGTCCAGTGGCTTTAAAGCTCTGGGAGACAAGGGAATATTAATTTCAAGAGTGTCTGGCTCTATAGATAGAAAGTGTGTTTAAAAGTTGTTATGGAAGATGAACAGCTTTTGCTGGATGGGACAGACTGATCTGAAAGTGGACTTGAAAGTGACAAGCTGCAAGAATGATATGGATGGAGATGCTATGCTGAATATATAGATGGAACTGGCTGATGTCTTGATAATTAAGAGATATATAAATAACAGATCAAAAGAGTGACCTGGATAACTTTCCTATGTTGGATTTACAAAAGAGACTTGAAGAATTTTGTGACAAGGGTCAAAGAAAAAAAATGAAAAGAAATCAAGTTCTAAGACATTATTTGACGGGGCCAAAGATCAAGATTGTTAAAAGTAAAAGTAATATAAAGTTGGTTTAGTTGATCAAGGTTAAAATAGATACATTGCCATCTTTGGTAACCCTTAATGAACTTTTGTTGATCAGGACTGAACAATGAGGTGATGAGGATTTATTTATATATAAGAGATGGGGTATGGGAAGAAGTACTCTTTTGCTGTACTTTTTAAGAGAAGGTGGTAAGTTAGTAAAACTGCTTATACTTGTTGTGAAGGGGGAAATCATTTGTTTATATTTTTTCTTTGCTATATTCTTTACTTTCTTTTCTATTTTTCTTTCTAGTTCTTTTCTTCCCTTTCTATTGTTTATTTTATTTATTTATATTAGTTTCAATCTTTTTAACTGTAATTTTTAATAAAATTACTATAAAAAGAATGGAAGGCATTTTTGTGAATATTTGAAAAGCAATTAGAGAACTTATTTCCTACAGACCTTGCATGTATAGATTACTTCTCTGTTTTCATTCCAAGAATATATGAAATTTCTTTGAGCTTAACAGCCAACTAAACTGTTAAATTAGGTTTTTTTAGGAAGAGCTCCCTATTACTCTGAATCTAGCAGCTATGATTGGGGACAGGCCTCCATTCACTTAATTCAAATTAAATTATTGTCAAAATGTGTATATGGGTGCCAGTGTTTTCTTAGTTTTAATTATTTAAAGCATAGATAATGAAAGGCAGTAAAGTTATCATGTTTGCAATATTAGAATGATTCTCTTGCATCTCTACTTCTGAAATGTAAATGGCTTTTTATTGACCTTAAAACTTATGAATTTCTCCTAAAACTGAATAAAATCCGGCCTCTGTTTTTGAGCTTCTGTTGGAATTATGCCATCTCGTGTTTAGTTGTCTGTAAAACAAGTTCCCTTGTTGCAGGAAAAGAAATATAAATAAACAAGCTGATGGCAATTCATTTATTGCCCTATTTAGCTATGCCTTAATGGTTTTGCTTTTCTTATTTTTTTTAAACTTGTATCTTTACAATAATGCAGATCCATGCAGATCATTTTTGATCGTGTGAAGATCTGAAATCAGATGGCATTGATATGTTGGCAATAACCCAAAGTGATTTTATTTTATTTTCTCAAATTCTGGTAAGGTCCTGGAAGTGTTAAATGATCTATGAATATCATTAAGAAATTAGATGAAACCTAATGAACATTAATTTATTCACACAAAATAGAAATGTTGCTGATAAAAAGGTTGTCTCTTGGAGTCAGTTTAATCTGTTTTAGACAGAATTTCACTCCTTAAAGAATCAAGTTGGTTTGATTAAAATTTGGCCTTGATTTTGGATGTGGCATTTATTGAAGGAATCTCCTTCTGCCATCTAAATACACTTAATTCTCCTTGTTCTCTAGCAAATGGCCATAGTTTTCCATGAAAGGGCACCATCCTATTTATAATAAAATGATGTGTTATGCATGACCAAAGGTGTCCATTTGTGATGGGTAGGTTATTGACTAGAACTAATTTCATTAGATATATGTTTGTTGTTGTTTAACGTTATTGTTGTTTAACTACATTAGTATTCTGTTTCTACGCTCAATTCAGAGTATCCTTCTATCCATACGGCTTTATATGAGTCGTCACATAAACTTTTAGAAGGCTGATTTCTCCCTGTGAACCTCATCAAATCTCCAAGAATTCTTTTTCTGGATAGCTTTACCTTTGGAATGCAATACAGTATGTATCAGATTTGGAAAGACACTTCTCAGCTGCGCCACCCTTTGGTGGCATAATTTTCAAAAAGAGGTTCATCTCACATTGAGGCTTATTATTTTTTTCACACCAGGTGGCCCTTTGTTTCTGCTTTTAAATTGTATCTCACCTAAAATTTTCCTCAGTCACTGTGAATTACAACTACCTTAACTTTACATCTAGAGATTTTATTATTTCTTGGTAGTAAGCGGCAGACAAGATAACTTTCTGTAAAGTATATGGTTTGAATATAGTTTAAGTTGCCATTACCTTAATATAAAAGAGTTAATTAGGTTTATTGTTATTAAGCCAAATTTAATTTGTGTCTTGTGTTTGAAGGCCAAGTGGTGGTTTGGAGAATGGGCGCGGATTGGGTGTGCTAGTGAAACATAAAACCTTGAACAATTTGTGCTTAATATAATTGTGGAGGCACATTTGTTCTTTCCACAAAAAATGCCAGGGAAGCCTCAGAGTCAGTCTTCTCTGTGGAGAAGAGGGAAATCTTCCACTTCTCTTTCCCCCATGTACCATTCGACATCTTTCAAGAAATGTTTTATCCTGTTCTAGTGTGAAAATTCTGGTTAATAGATTCTGGAACAGCTTCTTTGACCTAGACCTGACCTGCTGCTTAGTTTTTGTAATATTGACATTAGTTTTTGAATCCTTCCAGTAACTTTACACAACTGCTTCTTGTAGTTATCCACAGTAAGATTCTTTGGCATATATTAGTTATAAGATCCTCCAACATTTTTATTAAGCAAATGTTTATTTTCATTGTTAACATTAATTTCTATTCATATAAAAGAGGAAGGAGATTGTGAGCATGCTGATCGAATTGATGTTTCCAGGAGGTAGATTTATATATTATATTATATATTAGTATGATATGGTCATGTACAATGATTTGCATGCTATACAGTACATAATATCTGATGACCTATGTTCAGGTCTGCTTCTTCCAATAATTTGTACGTCAGAGGTGCCCAGAAGCATAACCACAATACTTGCCATTCTAAAGGGGCACCTGTATTTGTGGAAATGCTGCATTAGACATACCTTTGTCTTTATGAAGGGATCCAAGAGCCATGTCAATTGGAGCATTTGTGACATCTGAATTAACACTGTGGTTACTAGCAGAATGACACATTCAATAGTAAATATTAATTTGCAGCTTCCTCAATCTGATGGGGGAATTAGTAAGTAGAACATTATTTTCATATTAGTGTTATTCTTTCACCTATCTGCTTCCTTGTATTTTCTGAAGTCCATATTTGATGGGTGAAAATATAATTAGAGAAAGAACTCCATTTATAATAGACACAGGTTGAGAATACCACATATGCTTCTCAGTATGCAGTTCTATCTTAGTCAAAATGATAGCAACACACTCTATTTAATTTTTAGTTCATTTGCTGAATACAATCTGCTCAGTACTTCACAGTATGGCAGCTGGCAATTCTGATAAGTATTCATACATTTAAATTTTGAAACCATTAGTATGCTTAAGGTCTAAAGCTTAGTGTTATTGTTTGTGATTACTACAGCTAATTTTGGTCTTCACACTTAAAAGGTTTAATACAGAGGCACAACAGAATCCATAGTGTAGAACAGGGCTTTTCAACCTTTTCACCCATTGTACCATTTTTAGGATATGGCAATATCCGAGTACTACCAGTCGCCTAGCAAGGTGTCAAAAACTTGATGACCAAAAAAAAAGGAAAAAAGTAATAAAATACAGGTAGTCCTCGACTTACAACAATTCGCTTAGTGACTGTTTGAAGGTACAATGGCACTGAAAAAGTGCCCCCCAAGGCACAGCCGAGCAAGACACCTGCCTGCCCACCCGGTGGCGCTCTTCCTCCTGTCCGAGGTTTTCATTGTTGTGAGGATTTCTGTTGAGGCTTGGCAGCGGGGTGGGGTGGGGGGATGTTTGGTTTTTATTTCCCCCATCTGCTGGATGGTTGCAGCAGGTTTTGGTCACTTCACATGACCCTGGGACACTGTGACCGTCATAAATATGAATCAGTTGCCAAGTATCTGAATGTAAATCACAAGACCCTGGAGATGCTGCAACATTCCAGCTGATCGGTGCTTCTTCTGGGCTCAGCAGAAGCGCCAGGATCAGTGCCGAGCTCCAGCTGGAGCCTGGCGCTTCCACTGAGCCCTGACAGTCTTGAAGAAGCACTAATCCTGGCGCTTCCACGGAGCCCTGATAGCCCTGCAGCTCCAGCCATCTCTCGCTCAGGCTTGTGCAGTGCTGCCACCGGTTCAGCTCATTCCCCTCCCCCGCTACCACTTTTCTAGGATGGTTGCGTACCACCTACCAGGTGCCAATGTACCACAGGTGGTACCCGTATCACTGGTTGAAAAGCCCTGGTGTAGAACAATAGAAGCTCAGTCCATCTCTCCTTAAAAGCCCCTGGGACTTCATATCCTGGCTCTACCTCCTACCCTATTGCAATTCTCTTCCCCCCCCTCCATTGTGGGAGATAAATAACCTACCCACCCACCCTCACACTCAGTGTCACTTTCTGGTAACTTCTAAGTAAAATAAATACAATACAACAATTGCTATATATAATTTGTGCCCTGATCTATTTGAAGGCCAAGTGAAGGTTTGTAGAATGGGCCATGGATTGAGCATGCTTGTGACGTTCAAAATCTTGAACAATTTGTATAGCAATTTTACATCACCTCCTGGTCTTATAGCACCAAAGGCTGTTATTAGAGGTATCAGCCACTAAGTAAATAATAAATTTCACAAAGTATGGGGTGGGGAAGAGAACTCAGCATCATTAAAAATAAAAGTAAAAATTGCCAAGAAACCCTTTATAGCTTTAGATATTAGAATTCAGATAATCAGTGCTAGAAGAAATAAATTTCCAGGGATTCAACATCTGTAAGAAAAGGATCCAATATCCCACAGATTCCTTAATGGTTGTGTTGAAAATGACAGAAAATACAAAATCCTGAAAGGATGCAAAGAAGACAGTAATGACCGCAACACCATACAGAAAATGAAGATTAAAAATTGCACTTATGTCTATCCAAGTGCCAGGTTAATCAATTTTTTCTTCTGATTTCAATTTACTTGGACTATAATCTGGGGCCAGAGATAATGGTGTCAGCTTTCCCCTTCTCTCGGCTCATGCTTGAGAGAAGTTGTGTGTTTAAACACAACCAGCGATTGAAGTGGCAGGGAGGTTGCAGTGCTGTGAATGCCATCTGGCTTTGATAAACAACAGTTATAAATGGAGATTTCATACACCTTTCAGTTTTGTCAAAAACTTTTTTTTCCTCGCAGATACCTTTGAAATGGGAGATGTTTTGTCAAATTGCCAAGAATCGCTTCTGACTACTGAGAACTTTGACTGAGTAGTTTCATCCCCAATATAGCAGTGCCATGTACGTGTGTGTATGTGTCTGTCTGAATGCACACATATATGTATGTATATAAGTACACATTCACACTATGTACGTATACACAGATGTGTGTGTGTGTATGTATATACACAGACGCATTCACATACACAAATACAAACATACTAGAGATTTGCTTCTTGAAATCTTCGTTTCCACAAATAGTTACTCAGAATGTTTGTATGCATAAAAGAGATGGAAAGAAGTGTTTGTGGAAGAGAAAGGTGGAGGAAGGTATGGGTGTTTATATAAAAATGGAAACTAAGGCAGTAAGTATCGATTAGTTTTAAAAAATATCTTATTTTAAAAATATACCTTTAATCATTATTCTTTTTTCTGCTTTTTTAAAAAAAATGTTTTCTTTAGTCAGAATAAACTATACACACCCACATATGTGCATACACACTGAAATTAGTGTTATGTACAGTGTAATTGGGAAGAAAAAATATCCAGATTTTGTTTCAGTTGGAGTTGAGAACCCTAGGTTGCCCTGGTAAGGAACTGTATTCTCCAGGATTGTGGTGTTTCTGCACATTTCTTACCTTGTCTTTGAGAGAGAGGAAAGATAATGTTAAATTCAGGAATATCTTCTGCAGAGAAAGTGTATGTATGTATGTGTATATGTATGTATGTATGTATGTATGTATGTATGTATGTATGTATGTATGTATGTATGTGTATATGTATATGAGAGAGAAAGAATCAGAAATGTCTGTATTTCTATATCCTGTCTTATTACTCTATTCCATTTTGGGATGAGCCATGTTCTTCAAAGCCCCACACCTGCAAATTGCCCTTGCTTACGCATTCCCACACACATTCCTTTGAAACACTCAAAATCTTAGTTTCCTTTTGCATTTTTAAAAATGATTCCAACTTCCTTTATTGGTTTTGCAAAGTCTCTTTTGCTTTGTGTGTCAATAAACTCTACTTCTTAAAGTTGTCCATCGTTTTGTGAGACAGTTGTGATCTACTCTAATCCTTTACATGGACCAGTTCAGGTACCTTATTTTAGGAAGTTTTAGATGAAACTTGTACATTTTGTTAAGGAAGGTATCCTTGATTTTCATAGTTTGCAAACATTCGATTCTGTCTGACTTATTTTAAATCATGGATGTTCTTGAGCCATGCTACTAGATTTTTGCTCAGAGGGATTCTGTTCAAGTAGCTCCTTGAAGGACCCCAGATAGTCAAGCAGTTTCCTCTTCAGCAGATTTGATGCAGCCTGCTATTGACTTCTGTGCCCCTCTAATGATAACCTGGCTGTCTGGAGAATTCTGACCCTCTTTTGCACAGAATAATTAACTTTTCAGACTTCATTATGATTCTATTTTTTTTTAAAAAAGAAAAGAAAAATGTGTGCAGGGTGACACTTTGTTTTTAGATGTTTGTTGCTTAGTTCTGAGTATAATTGCATACCATCAACATGTAATGTCAGTATTTGCAAACTACGCTTTTGATCGCTGCTATTTCTAATTGCTGCTATTCCACAATGAATTTGTTTATCAAGGTACTTTGGGAGGGGGATGTGTGACCATTATTAGGAAGCATGGCTGTTTCTGGCCTGATTTCCCTTTAGTATGTGAGAGCCAGACACACTTAAAGGTCATCTTTACTCCTATTAGCGCAAATGGAATTAAGCTTCAAGAAGTACAGTATTGTAGCTGTGAGGCTGAAGAAAATTAAGTTCTTGACCTATTGTAAATGTAATGCCACAGCTGGAATATCAGCACAGCTTAATTAGTAATTTCAAACTTTGCCTGTTTACCAAAAATTTGTGTGTCCCATCTGCTTTATAGCCATTCTGGTACTTAGTTTAGAAAATAAGCTCTTGTTTCCCAATCTGCTTTAAGTGGATTAAGGCATGTTGCTGGTTTTCTTTCCCTCTCTATGCATGGTAAGTGAATTATTGCAGGATCCTGTATTGCCTTGGGTTGAAATTAATTGGTACCAGAAACTCAATTGTAAAAACTCCTCTAAAAACTGAATACAATGAAAATTCAGATTGGAAGAAATGGGAGAAATAGTAAGACTGCCTTTAATTCTCTTTTTTAATTAAATATGAAATATGTCAGAAAGTTTTCCTGCTGCTTTTATAATTTTCAAATTGTCATTGATAGGCCTGCTGTTAGCA
Organism: Protobothrops mucrosquamatus; assembly: GCF_001527695.2. NCBI lineage: Eukaryota > Metazoa > Chordata > Lepidosauria > Squamata > Viperidae > Protobothrops > Protobothrops mucrosquamatus. Next base: position 396,477 of record NW_015387768.1, on the reverse strand, counting down.
AAAACTTCCTGGTTTTAAAACAACTTACAACATAACTAAGTTAAGGATTTTTGCAAATGTTGCACTTTTTTCATATTGCTTCATAAATGTCAATTTATTCAGTATTAATTCCAGTATATTTAGAAGTCAAATAAGTTGTTCTTGCATTCTGTTTCGAAATGTATTGTTAACTGTTCTGTGATGATGGGTTGTTGCATTTCCAATTTTGACTGATGCAGGAAAATTTATTTTTCTCTTTGAAATGTAGGATTTGTTGCCTAAACATATTGTTTCTGACTTTTATATGCATATATTTATTTATATAGTATGATGTTTGTGATTTCTTTGACTGTCCAACGTTGAACCAGTCTTGCCAACAAAACCATCAAACATTTCCTATTTCTCTACTCTTCTTGTTTTTAATTTTTACTTTTTAAAGAATACATTTTTGAAAAAAAAATCTCTTAATGGGAAACCTGGCACTGTCTGTCTTCTCTGTTCTGCAGAAATGTTGAAGGAGTTGAACCAGCAACGCAGAGCGAAAGAGTTTACAGACCTGAAAATTATTGTTGAAGGCAAAGAGTTTGAAGTCCACCAAAATGTTCTAGCTTCCTGCAGCTTGTATTTCAAGGACCTGATTAAAAGGTTTGCCTTCCTTCCAGCTGTGATCTGGTCTGTTCTTTTGTAGGACGCATTTGTGTCGCTTTTTTCCTCCCCTCTCTTTCAGGTTTATGAAGATTTGACTCTCCTGTCACAGAGCCAGTAGCCATTCTTTCCACTTACTCTGAATGTATTTTTTTCAAACAAAAGACTCAGATTCATTTCTTACACATAAGCTGATCTGCACAATTCCAGATCTTGTTATTTGCACATTTTGGCTGAAGAGAAATGCTCTGTCATGGAGCATTTTAAAATCAAACTCAAATACCTTAAAAATAGTGTTGATCACAAAACACAACTTGTTAGGTTAATAATTAAAAAGGATACCACTAACTCTTCCTCCAGGCTGCAATAACTAATATTATTAAAAATTGCCAAGTTTTCATACTAACAAGGATTGTGTTGTGTAATAGACATTTAACCCTTTGGACGTTGACGTTTGGGACATCTGATGCTTGTGGAATTGAAAAAGGTGAATACATGACAAATCAAATGTTGAAGTCACACCTTTTTATCATGACTTTATCAGAACAAGAGAATTTTAGCTTTTCAAAAAAATCCTTAATTCTTTCTACTTGACAGAGTAACTATTCCCCTCCTTGACCAAGTAGTGTGTCAGGCCTGCCATAGTGTCTTTGTGTAAATTTCCATCTTTGCAATTTACTCCCTCCATCTGATTGTAACATTGCATGATAACGGTTTATTTACCATTACATGGATTATTTTAAAATGTGTTTCCTTCATAAATTCATGGTATTTTTACAGTATTAGCAAACCAACATAGCAAGATTGGGGGAACCCAGAAGAATACAATAATGTTCATATTTCTACAGTCATCAGCAAATTAATCTGGATCCTGATTTCCAGCTTGCTGTATTTTCCAGAACAGACTCTGAACCTGGAGTGTACAAAAAGAGAAAAAAATGGGGATTGCAAAACATTGTGCTGGCTTAAACGTTGTCACTAACACAGTAGTGGCTATATTTTATTCCAGGGTTGCATTTTTGCTGTATCTTCTTTTCTGAGAAACAGAAAAATGTCCTTTCATTAAAGCTTGGGTTTTTTTAGTTGTTTGTTTTTAAATAATTGTGGTGACACTATACTACTGTTGTATAGCTGAACTTAACTTCCTTATCAATTATTCAGAAATAGTGGAGCTAGTATCATACTTTTCCCCCTTCCGTAAGCCAAATTATAGCTAGCTTTAGTTGCTCTTGGACTCTATATTCTGCCTGCTCATTATCACTTACTAGTGAAGGTTACATTATATGTTTCTTGCCAAGATAAGATATATATTCTGCAAGGAAAGTCTTTGGCTCCATTGATAAAAATCCTGTAATTGACTAGCCTTGCAGTATCACTGATTTAATTGCACAGTCTCTTCCTTGCTAGTCAGGTTGTCAGATACCATCTGCTTCTGGAGAAAATCAGGTCTGAATTTAGTAATAATTGTGGAATACTTTAAGACAAATCACTGATAACCTCCAAATGGTTTTTCTTCCATTTTTAGTATCTTCAACTTTAACAGAAGATGAGATGAAATGGTTTAATTAAGCAATTCAATGAATGCATCTGGATGATACTTCTGGGGCTTCTTTTTGTAACTTGCAGTTTTTTTCCCTATTATTGCCATGACCTGATAATATAGTGCCTGCCACTTTGCATTGGTAAATGTTAATATTATTAGCTATCAATCACATTTAGCCTATTAAGAAAACCCCAGCTCACCTGAACACAAATATGTTAGGACAGTCCTGGTCTTGTCCCTGTATAACATAGCTGAATCCACTTTAAACCTAACCCACCTTTTGTTTCACATTAACATTCCAAAAATTGTCCTTCCAGGACAACAACGTTTTCATATATATCAATATGAAATTGCAGATAAAGATAACGAAAAGAGGCTCTCACAGTCCTTTATAATTAAAGATGGATGAACATGGGATTTTGTAGCTAAAGGAAAAGAACTGGCACTATATGAAGTCTTCTCACAGATATACTAGTATATATAAGCGAGACTGGATAATATGGTTAGAGATAGTATTTTCCATTACTCTAGGTAGAACTAAAAACATCCACGCTCAAATCTTCCATAAGACTTTGCTTATTCCTGCCTTCTCTCATATATAAATATATAAATGCTAATAGCAAGAGATGCAAACAGAGTAAAACTCTAAAGGTGGAAAACCAACATTTTTAAACAAGGATAAGCATGAGTTCTCTGTTAAAATGGGGCTTTTAGTTAGGAAGAACTAAGTATCGCGGTTGTGTGTAATTATACCCAAATAGCTTTTTTTTTTTAACTTGTAGAGCAAATACACAAAATGTGTTTTAGAGTGCAGAAGCAGGGAATGGATGGAGGAGATAGATATGCTCCAAATTGCCGTCTTTAGCAAAGGGCCCCTAGCACAGGCTTCCAAATCTGGAATATTACATGTTGGAGCATTATGGGTGGAAACCATTCTTATGGTGGATGAGAAGGTCAGCCATTAGCACTGTTTCAGCCATTGATTTTGAGCTAGAACTCTGCGTTACATCAGCAAACACAAGTTTCCCAAATAAATGTCAGCTAAATACCAACATGTTTGTGTAGGAAATGCAATTCTGGAGAAGAATGTTAGGAAAGATTCCTTTGAAATTATGTGCATAGTTTTGGGAACTTGTGTTTGCTGCACAACATACATTTAATAAATGTCGTAGCCAATTTTCAGCACTGCAGTCTTCTCAGATGTGTATTTTAAATTTATGTGAACAGAATTGGAAATTGGAAGGGATTCCATGCAACTTTCTTTCCGGCAGAGTTTTTTGTTTCCTTTCAGGCATATATAACTGGAATGTTCCTATATCCATTTTTCCTTTTTCAATTACTTTGGGCATTGCATTGTATATGAACAAAGATACCAGAGCCCACCATTCATGACTGTATTTCTTCCAATTTGGGGGGTATATTTTGACTATGGTTTTATATCATAAGAGGTATTTATATATCATAAGACAGTGGTGGTGAACCTATGGAACGCGTGCCAGAGGCGGCACTCAGAGCCCTCTCTGTGGGCACGCGTGCCATGCCCCGGAGATGGCAATTGTCCCTCTTCAACCAGCCGCCCGCTAATTCACCGAGGTCCCACATGGCCAGATGCATCCCAGCACCCATGCACTCACTGGCCTCTGTGTGCAGCGGCTGATGGTGTCAGGCAGCAACCGCCCTGGCCCCTGCCTCACCTTGCCCTGTGACAATGGCACCTCCGCCCTGCCTTGCCTTGCCTTACCCAGCAGGACAAGCCTCCTGCCCACCGCCCCACCTGCCAGAGACCCCCTGGATCTCCCCCAACCCTGCCCAGGCCCCACAGGCGTCCCTCCCCACAAGCAACATAGAGGTGATCACGCTCACCTTAGCCACACCCACCCAATCTACCATGATCACCACAGCCACGCCCACCCAGTGGGGCAAGCCCACCTGGCACCCGGCGATAAATAAGTGGGTTTTGGGTTGCAGTTTGGGCACTTGGTCTCTAAAAGGTTTGCCATCACTGTCATAAGAAGTATGACTAACTATTACTTATCTATAGGTAGGTCAATAAGACAACCCTGCACACACAGATACAACACACATGTGTATGTCTTTGTGTATTTAGGTATTAGCTATCATAGTCACTATAAATTGTAGCTTGGAATTGAAGTATGGTAAAGGGTAGAAAATAATTTGAAATTAATTTCAGGTTCCAAATATTGATTATTTTTTATTTGCTGCTTTTGAAACTCACAAGAACTTAACTCCTCATCTACATGNTCCTGACAGTGAGAACAATTAACCAGTGGAACAACCTGCCTCCAGAAGCGGTGAATGCTCCAACACTGGAAGTTTTTAAGAAGAGACTGGACAGCCATTTGTCCGAAATGGTATAGGGTTTCCTGCCTGAGCAGGGGGTTGGACTAGATGACCTTCAAGGTCCCTTCCAACTTTACTATTATTATTATTATTATTACATGGAGTGTTTATTGAAGTTTCAAATCTAACTCAGGGCTTGAGTAGTAATTGAATGGATGTTTCTAAACTTGTTATATTGGTGTCAGCATCTTATGAAAGTGCTCACACTTTTTAGGCCACAAGCCAAAAAATACTAGCAAAACCTAATATTGGTTCAGGTATGGTGGAAGTGGATCAAGAGAATTTGCTGAAATGAATCCACAACTAAGCGAAATAGTAACATTGTGTTTTAATGGAGACATGAAAGGAGCCCCCAATTGGGCATCCCCTGTGATGTTACCATTTGATCGTCCCAAAGGTGCTTTTTCAAGAGGCAACTGGACTTTCTTGTTTGTTCTTTGAAGACGTTTCACTTCTTATCTAAGAAGCTTCTTCAGCTCTGACTGGATGGTGGGGAATGGAAGGATTTTTACTCCTTGCAGACACTGGTCATTTGCATTGAGGCTACTTGGAGGTTTATATGTGTCTTCAGGGTCATCTGAATAGTGCAGATAGGTGTGGACCCTTCTTTGGAAACCTCAACAACTCTCTAAAGGAATGCAAATGACCAGCTGTCTGCAAGAAATATAAATCCCTCCATTCTCCACCATCCAGTCAGAGCTGAAGAAACTCCAGTTGCCTCTTGAAAAAGCACCTTTGGGACAGCCATGACCCGTATGAGTGAGAATCTCCATAGATATTGATCATCTAAACCTTCCAACCTTGGTGCTTCCAACACGAAAGCAGAAGCAGCTGCAACTTGTTTGTGTTTGGTATGTCCTGTTAATGATAATTCTTTAATTATAGCCTAGATGTTTGTGTTAGTTTATAGTGTATCCAAACAGGTTAGTACTTTATGTATTAAATGTATATGCCATCGGATTCCTGATGTCTTCCCCTTGACTTGCGGATACTCGGGACAATTAAAGACGTCTTCCAGCGACGTAGGATATTGCTTAAAGAAATATTTTTGGTACACTTCGGTATGAAATCCGGAGAAAATAATTCTAAGTCACGTGAACCCTTTTGTTTCGATCTTTATTAATACATGAACAAATCGGTTCAGGATCAAAAACAAAAGTTAAACGTGAAAATCGGAAAGTATCTAAAACTGAGTAAATACTAAATCTGCTAAATGCCTGTTGGAACACAACAAAATTAGCAGCGAAATTAACAGCCATTGAACACAACACAATTAACCAAGACATTTGGCTATCTGGGAGAGGGGTATCAAATGCTGTCAGAACTTTGGAGAGTATCCAAAGCCATCCAAGTTATTTTGGAAGCAAAGCAGAAAAACTCACAAACGCTTCTCCCCGTACCTGGCAGTAAAAACATATTAATGACAAATTAACACAACTCCTTTTTTATGATGCTAAAGGTCTGTTAGCTTAGATGGCTGCCTTATTCTAACTTCCACTGCCCCAGCCTTAAGTGCATAGTCCTTTGGTTTCCAGCCAGCATGGAGATTAATCCAGCACTCCCAGAAAACTGAATATTGAAGAGGTTTGCACTACCTTATTTAAAAAAAAGAGAAGAGATTAGCTTAAATGGTATTGAGTTATGAATTAAAACCAAAGGAATGTCAGCAACTTCTGTTAATCCTGTTATAAAATCTGAGAGATGGTCCAATAGCTTGGTGGAAAGAACAACGTGTACTCTTCCTTTTACAGCTGGGTGGGTACCCGGAGAATGCTTGGGATGCTAGCTCATTTAAATAATATTATGGAAAATAGTTCCATGTTCTTTTAGAAAGTTCAGGATAAAAGTTCTACTTTATGCTCTATTTATTAAGCAGTGGAACATATTCTTCTTAACGTTTCAGGTGGCTTTTAGATTTGATCCTTTACAGTTGCCAAACCTCTGGAAAACCCAAACTACACATTCATGAGTTTCTTTGTAGAAATTCATTGAGAGTTCTAAATATGTCAGTTCCTTCCATGGAAGATAATTGGTCTTGCACTGAACTTGCAGGACTGAAGGTATCAATTGGAGATAAGACTTTAAACCTAACTGCAGTCAGAACAGAAGCCAGTAGTAATTAAAAAACATGATTCCAGTTTAAAGGGCTTGAGTGTGCTACAGTGCATATATCTTTTAGGATTTGGTTTTTTTTTAAATGAATAGTGAAATTCTCGCTTATTAGATATGCTGTGGTCCATTAGAGATCAGAAACCTGCACGCAGAATGTAAATGTCATGAATCAAACTGTGTATTCAAATGTTTATCGTTGTTTTGCTCCTTTTACCACCAGCGGCAAAATTGTCTTGCTCTCCTAAAAGCTTAATAGTATCTTTGCAACAGTGCATTGCACTGAGATGGTACTGCATTATTTTAACTTGCTATATTAAACATTCAGCCCCTTTAAAAAGTTAATGGAATATAGTAGTTTTTCTTTGGTTGACCTTCCTGGCAACAATTACTAGATTTGTAAGATTTATACAAGATATAAGAGTCAGAAGGGATTATATTAACCTGTTGAACAAACAGAATCTGGCATCTCAAAATCAAGAGAACTATTTTTGAAATTTATTAATTAGACATCCATTTCATTAATATTAAAGCTATGGATGCAAATTCTTATCACTCAGCTTCCTTTGAAAGTTTAGTGTTATTCCTAGGGTTTTCATTCAGTCAAAACAGAACTGCAAATCTTGTCCAAGCAATGTCAAACTAATCACTATGCTTGCTTTTGCTATGGATAAATAGGCAGTGAGGCATGCTGCAGTGTTAACAGTGGTGTGCAAGGTGTTTTCATGACCTAACCATATATTTACCTGAGTCTCACGCCCTTCTGGTCCTGGCTGTTTGGGGACCTAGATGAAAATCAATGGGAAAGCTTTATCTCCATAGGGAATATTTACATCACAAGTTTTAAACAACAGGACTTTCATATACCTGCAAGAGCAGACAGTAGCAGACAACCATCTAACAGGTTTCTTTATGTGGATGATGCAGCAATCTGAGATTGAGGATTTTTGCAAAAACAGCTTTAAAACATTGTTGAACCATTAATAGTCAAGACAGAACAGAACAAAGTTATGTTCCACTTTACTGGGTCCTGCAAAGAACATGCAAAATTCAACACCGTGTTTCTGATTTACTGAAGCTCTTTGTTTTGTTTTGTTCAAGCTGTGCTCGTTTTATTCTTTTTAAGCTTTTAGAGGCAAAAGTCCCCAGAGAGTAATTACGTATTTTTCAATTTGAGTCATACCCCAATTTACACCTTTTGAAATTAGTTCAATCTCAAACTCTTAAGGGTAGTCTTTCAGTTTTTAATACTATTCCCAACACTTTTTAAAATCAAAATTGGACTTTTGTGGCAAAATGAGAATCCGGATTGTATTTTAATATTTTTTAACACTGAACTTAACTCCTTAAGTTTTATACCCTTAAAATAGTAGTAACAGAATTCCATCAAGATTTGTATAGTTGCTTTTTGGAGTCTAGCCTTCAAATACATTTTTTCTTCAGCAGTGCTACTATCAAGAGAACACCAGATTGAGTATTAAAGCACAACTAAAATGGATCACCAACTGGATGTGTCACTGGTTTCAGGTTATTTTAATCTGCATATAATGAATTGTTCCCTAAAGCCCCCTGATTATTTATCAATTATAAATGCAGGAGAGGGGATGATATGGAGATGACTTGGGAAAGACTTTGAAACAACTATTTCAACATCTCTGGAGGACAAGGTTATCTCAGTATTTCAAGGAGAGAAAGTATACATATAATGAAAAGTCAGAAATTATTTGCTTATATAGCAAAATAGCTGGATCTACTTATTTCACTGATGCAAAAACAAATCATATTAAGATGCAGCCAGATCTGTGAATCCATTAAGTCACACCAATGGTCTGTTCAGCCCCACCTGGAGACATTGAGGATTCGTAATAGGCTTTTTCTACATTCCAGCAATGGGATCTTTAGACAGTTATGTTTAATTAGTGGTTTATGTGAATATACCACTGTTTAAAAGCTTGTAAGATGATGCAGTTAAACACTATGCTGATTATAAGTAATTATGGAAAAAAAGATCAATTGATATTATGTTAAAAAGGTGGGGCTGAAAAATACTCAAGCTACTGAATAGTTACACTTAACTCATATGTTAACTCATATCTTGATTTCAATAATGCATGGAATCAGAACTCTATAAAGAATGCTAATGTGTTCTACAGCTTCATAGGAGGCAGAGGTATTGGAGAGCTGACATCTGTTAGATAGTGGCAAAAGCAGGAGAGACACCTAATTCAATGAAGACATAAACACAGTTTCTGACAACTACTCCTATGAAATAATATTGATCAGATCGTGAAGAGCAGCAACAACAGTATATGAATTAACAACAATACATGAATTAATCTCTCACATAAAATTTTAATTGAACCAATTCAAAATCCTTAAACAAGATGCAGATTTCCTGGCTTGATCAACCATACTGTCTAGCTGGAGGAACCGGATAAAAATATTAGAGAGTTGTTTGATCTCAGTAAATTAGACACTTGATAAAATTCTTTTTTCACTTGGAACTTACTCAACATAGAAGAATGATTAAATGTTCATAAAATTCAGCCTGAACTGAACAAATACTTAACTATATTGCAGTATCTGGACTTTTGCATAATTTAGAGTGGGAAATACTTTTGAGTGAAAATTAATTGTAGAGCAACAACTGTGTTGCTAACCTTTTAGTATTTAGTATGCAGTAAATATGATTAAAAGAGATCAGGCCAGAGAAAATGCTTTGTGTCTAGAATGACAACTTTGTTCTTTCCTGCTATGTTTTATATTCTGTTCTTAGCTGTCCTTGAGTCTTTGGGAGCATTTAGTTGTATATTTTTTGTTTAATTCAGTAACCAACTGAGACATTATGTAGTATAGTAGACAGGCTGGCTTCTGGTGATCTTTTCATATGTATTTGGGCCAACAATTATTCTTCGGTCCATTGTCTTTGTTCCTCTAAAAACAGATTCTAAGGAAGCCTACTCAGTAAGTTTTCTAAGACAAGCCTGTTAAGGAACATTTTGTTCCAAGGACAACTGGCTCATTCTTTTGCCTCTTATTTAAGCTGTGCTTTTAAGATTGTATCCACCCACCCACCCCACAAAGTTTTAGCCAAATTGCAGATCTGTAGTTCAGCATACTTGCTCAGCAACTGTAGCATTAAATTTGCTTAAGTTTATCTCATAGTATTTCTCATCAAGCCAGATTTGCTTCACTGAGTGACAGTGACTATGGTGGGTAATTTACTGACACAGAATATTAGATCCATGGATTTGCACCAATGAAAGATATTTTCTCAAAACCGAGCAAATGTAAACATAGGCCAAAAGATTCATCCTTCCAGTAAGCTGAAATAGATCTGGTAAATCCTCGTATCCTGAGGCAATACATACATCCATCTGCAGAATTGAAAATAACTTTTAAAAAATGTGCAAAGTTTACAAGATAAGTTTCTGAAACTATTATAAAATAGTCATAAATACTGAAAGGACAGGTTTTCTTCTACTGTAATACGTAATTGAATAAATATAACAGAAAATTATAATAGTACAGTATATCACAATCACCATCAGCATATTTCAGGAACAAAATAGTGTGTGTTAATGGCACTCACAGCCAAAGCAATGGGATTAACAGGAGACTTATGCAGAGGCCTTTGACTTGGAAGTAATAGTGAATGCCATCAAAGCTTGGATGGTGATTTTTGTGCTAAAATCAGAGTGTCTTAATGCCTGGTAGAAATTCAAAAACATTTCTGATTAGCTCAATTGCTATTATCTTAAATTATGGGATTTATTTCCACCAGCAGTTAAGCAGAGACATTTTTGGTAATTGTGAAAAATGGTCTCTTTGGCAACTCCAAAATAGAAAACATGTGAATTGCTGTGTGGATAGTAACTTTTGTGTAAGATATTTTTTTAAATGATAGGACTTTGATTTTTCCACAACTGTAAATGTATAATCCTTTGGTACTAAAAAGTGACTATTTGGGCTTTCACAATGCCCTGAATCATTATGTGGTTACTTAATTCTTACTTAGCATTTTAATACGAACCTAGCCAGAATAACAGAGTTGGAATGGACCTTGGTGGTCTTCTAGTCCAACACCCTGTTCAAACAGGAGACCCTATACATTCCAGATAAGTGGCTGTCTAGTCTCTTTTTAAAAGCCTCCAGTGAGCCACAGTCATTTACTGTAGTTAAACAAACAATGGTAGTGTTTGAAGCCAGCCACTGAGGCATAGAATTGGAACTATTGCTTTAAAAAGTAATAATAAATAACCCAACCGTAATTCTTTTAATTATCCTCAGCTTTTTATGAATATAGCTTGTCTGGTGTAAATGCCAGACCAATTAAACCAAAATTCAGGAGACTTTTTACTATTTCAGTCCTATTAAAATTGATACTGTTCAATGCTTAATTCTAGTTAGAGCTGGCTAGTTGACCAACTTGAAATAAAACAAGTTTGGGGTATTTAACATAGTGTTCTCACCCACTGTAAACAGATTTCAATAGGTAACAGGACTGCAGCTAGGACCGACAAAACTTCACGGAACTTTCGGTCAAAAGAATTTGCTAGCCACAAAACAATAATTTTAACAATAATTTTGAAACTGCCTCTGTAGGGAATGCTGTTATGTTCCTCAGATAGAAAAATGCTGAAACAATTGTTCTGAGTTGTATCTCACATTACTGTAATCACACCACTTCTTCCGGCATATGGCTTCATTTTTGAACAACCTGAGTTTGTTTTGACTTGTTAATGTAACTCAGGCAAGTAACTAGAGAGCAGACAGCTGTCTATAATATGTATAGATAGCTTTCCATATGTAATGTGAATTTGAAAAAAGAATATTGCCAGCCTTCAAAATACAATCAGATGGTTAATCAACCAAAATAAATATGGTTAGCAGGTGTAATGAGATCTATGAAGTTTAGCCCTGTGGGGGTAGATGGAGGCTGTGCACAAATCCTGTCTATAAACTAAAATTTCTGAAAGCAGCTTTGGCTTTGAAGGAACTTTACACCATAATATCATAAAATAAAATAACCAAACAATGTCAGTGAAATGTTTTGATGAGAATGTGTGTGCATGCACACACTGTATAAAAATTGACCATTTGTGGAGGTTCTAAAGGATGAGGAGGAATGTATGTCTGAATGAGATAACAAAAGCAGCTTAAAAACTAAGATTATTGAGAAACATACTTTCTTAGATCGTAATATTTTTCTCCTTTCATCTTCAAATCAAGTAATAAAATACATTTTTTAAAAAATAACTTCTTAATTTCATAGATTAGGTTCATTAATCATCCCATGTTTACACTGCAAAGTTATTTTGATACGCTACTTCTGTTTATGACCCTGCCTGTATTTAAGTGAGTAATATAGCTATGCAACATTTGCCTTCAAAGGCAAAATAGTACTTGACAGAGTGTGGTGGAGACATGGATATAGTTCTATGTGCAACCCTTGATAGCACCTGTACCTTCTCCCGGGGTCAAATACTTGCTTCATAATTTATTCCTAGGGATAGATGGATCTTTAAGTAATAGAACTCTAATAGGTAAGGAGTATGCATGTGTGTGGGGGTGGTGATATATCTCCCTATTATTTTTATACAATTAAAAATTTGTTCTATAGCAGGAATACAGAAGAGCTTCCCTTTCTTGATTCTTGCTGGTATAGTCCTTATAGGCTCCATATGTCCTAATTCTGGAATAATTCACTCATAAACCTCATAAAAGTTAGATGCTAAAAAGCTCACTACCTTCTTTAATACTAACTTGAACAAATTGATTGGCCTCTGATATAACTTGACTTCCTAATATCTTTATAAGGCCTGACTAACTATTCAGTGCATCCATTCTCCAATGCTAGGTTGATAAAAAAAAAAGACAAAAATCATTAATTATTAGACATTATTCTTTGGAAGCAAAAAAAATATCCCCCATGAATTGTTGGGGAAAGTTATTGATTTCCTGCCACAGTGTGAAATGTTTGACCTTTATAATGTGAGCAGTGATTACTGGGTCAATAAATGACATCATTCTATTTAAACTTTCAGGGAGAAGGGGAAAAAACCTAATACACCATACAGTTTAAGTATTTACTGATTTCTAAAATGTATTCCAGCCAACCTCCAGTAATACATAAACTTGTACAAATGCACATTTCAACCTCCAGTAATACATAAAATTGTACAAATGCACATTTTTGACACTTCGTACTACATATAGCATTTCAGGTGTAGTATCATATGCACCACTTGAAAGTTTTAATTGCCTTCTCTCTTTTTTGGGGGGGGGTTGAAATTTATTGTATACGCCCCTAAATTTTACCCTAAATTTTGACACTGCATAAGCCAATTTACTCCTTTCCGTAGAAATACTTAACTGCTAATGCAACCTTCCCCTCTTTAAATATGATTATTCTCAGCAATTGCAGCCTTTGATTGTTTCAGCAGTGTTTTCCTGCTGCAGCCTCAGGCAATCACAGAGAGTCAAGGAAATACAGCTATAACCCTAATCCTTTCCACCATAATTTGTTGCCAAACTAATTTTTAATTTGGCAGAAGGAGAGTGTCACTAAAGAACCTGGGGAACAATTATATTAACTGTATTTAATTGTGGGATCAGTGGTGCTCTCTGAGGGTACCTGGGACTTCACAATTCCACCCTGAGCTACCTGTCTTCTCTTCTACTGTATTTAATTTGAGTAAAATAAAACAATATTATAATGTTTGTTTTCTTCCCTAGCTTCATAAAGGTATCCTGCCTTGGTCATTTCCTACTGTAAGCAGCATGGGTCTTGGTATGCTACTCAGGTGCAGACTTCGGTCTGAAATATATTGCACATTCTTGTTTTATAGCATGGGTCTCCAAACTCAGCAACTTTAATACTTATGGACTTCAACTCCCAGAATTCCCCAACCAGGAGGCTGGGGAATTCTGGGAGCTGAAGTCAACAAGTCTTAAGTTTGCTGAGTTTGGAGATCCCTATTTTATAGAGACAGAAGCCCTCTTAAGCAATAAGAAATGTCATCTTTGTTCCAACCACAGGCTGTTGTGTTTTTTTTATATATGTGAGAGAGAATGTATTTAGGCAAAAGCTGGGTAAATTGCTCCAAAAATTGTAGCCAGAAAGAACAGGTGATTTTCAATGTTAAGAAAAAATATATATTCTCCTTGCACCCAGTTTCTTATTTAGTGAAAAACGATTCTATAGATTGCTACCCATTATGTGTACCAAAGTGAATTAGGGAACTGTTGGAACCTCCTACAACAATTACAGATCATGAAAACTTGTCTATTTGCCTCAATTCACTCAAAGAGGGGGTTCAGAGCTTCCTGAGTTGTCCAGCAAGATCTCACACCTATCTGAGGTAGTTGGAGGCCATTTCAATGCCCCTATTGTATCCAATGTGTATTTTGTCATCATTTTTTTTTTTACTTTCAGGATAGATCCTTCCATTAAGCAGAGTGAGGCACCTTCTTGTGCAATGGATGTGAGGGTTTTGTTTTGTTTTTGGCCCTTGTTTCCAAAACAATATGAGCAGCCTTGGAAGAACAGGTTTCTTGCCTTGGCATGAGAGAGGGAACAGCAGTTGATGCTAACTAATCAGTCCTTGCTTGTTGCAGTTTACCAGATAAGTTTTAGTGGGGGGGGACCTTGGTGATTTCTGAGCTTGGTTGTTTTCTTGCAAACGTTTACCTACTCAAATCAGGTAATGTCATCAGTGCCGAAGTTGCTGAGTACTAGTTGGAGTAATGAAATGTCTGCAAGAAAACAACCAAGCTCAGAGAGCACCAAGGACCCCTCATTTCAACCCTGAGCTACTAATACTCTCCTTTATTGGTGAGTTTTAGTGGGAATAGGAGATATTGTTTGTCTAGTTATAGAAGTTAATCTACTCAGTCCATCACTTGGGTGGGTTTATATCCTTTTGCTTATCTCACAGGAACCATGATCGAAATCCATCTACCCTCTTGTTTAACTTTGTTCAAGGCTGTCCATCTTCATGGAAGCCATATTTGTTCTTTGTGTCTTTGCTTGCCTTTTTTAAAATGTATTTGTTTTAATGTAATTTGTTTTGCTGATTGGGTCAAGAACTTTCTTGTCATGCAATGTACCCTGATCTGTGTGCCACACAGCAGCTCCATTACCTCATCTTGCCAATATTAAGCTGTCACCAGAAGAAAGAAAAGGATATAATTTTCTTTTCCATTTCTGGCAAGTCATGTTAGATCAATAAATCTCTGCTGGGTATTACAGCTCACCATGAGCAGTTTTTGTGATTGATTAAACACCTTAGCTTTGTTTTGGTGCTTAATCAATTAGAACAGCCATTTATTGCTTGGTATATTATGAAGAGAAGAGATCATCACAAAATTATTCCAGAGGGAAATAACAATCTGGAGTTGTCTCCAATATTGGGTTTGTTTTTTTTTTAAAAAAAATCTAATAGTGGTTACAGCTATTAACAAATTTTTGGATGCATTTACCTTCCTGTTGTCTCCAGGGAGAACTGAGTATGATTAATCACTTGCAGAACTATTGATACAATTAGCATATATAAATGTTAGCATCTTGTGACAAAAGCATGAACAGAAATACCCTCACCCAGATTCACGTTCTACCTTGCTCTTTCTCTGGCTTTTGCAAATAGTGAGTTTTTCCCTTCTATGATTTTTCCCTTTAAGCAAGTAGAAAAAATGCTGCCTCCTTACCAGATTTAACTGCTAGCTATTGGACTTGTTGCTGTGTTCTTCAGCATAGAAGCAATGGATGATGGAATGAGTAAGCACATCCTCATCGATAACAATATGATACCAGTGAGAAAAAGACACATAGGGAGGTGAAAGAGACTTCCACACAAACTGAAGCAACAAAGTTATTGAGTAATTTAAGCCAGATGTGAACTGCATGCAGTAGTATCCAAGTGTACAATTCTCTACTTTGTTTTCTGCAACCTACATAAAACCTACACTATTTCATAGGACAATTTGTAAGGTTTTTACCCAGGTAAAATGCAACCATACTTGTAAAGATGCCAAAATTACTGAGTATACACTATATTCTCAAGTTGAGGTATTGAAACTTTTGGTAGCATCAGAACAGAGTTGTCTTAAATAGGAATCCTAGTAATATGCTAGGTCTAGTGGTTAAGGCACCAGCCGACTAAACACCAGCCGACTGCGAGTTCTAGTCCTGCCTTAGGCATGGAAGCCAGCTGGGTGACTTTGGGCCAGTCATTCTCTCTCACTCTCTCAGACCAATGCGCCTCACAGGGTGGTGGTTGTGGGGAAAATAGAAGGAAAAAGAAATATTAGGTATGTTTGCTGACTTGAGTTATTTATAAAAATAATAAAGGTGGGTTAATAAATAAATAATTGTTGTAATCATTGGGAGACGTGAGAGCTGCTGAAAGCTGATATAAATGTTGGTGTTAATTCCGACACAGGTTTCAATGGCAGAGCACCCGGACTTGAACCCACATTAAAACCAATTAAGGCTTCTGTAAGAAGGTGCTGATGGCTCTAACCATTTAAAAGGTGTTTGCTTTCCTATGCTAACAGACTTTCCTCCCCTTTTCTTGATATTACCAAATGCTTTTTGTTTTATTTTGTCTTTCAGGTATAACCCAACTTTAGCATTTTGCAGCAGCTATATCCATGTGCCAGCCCTTAGGAACTGGGCCCTTCCCCCCCACCCCAACACCCTCCCCGTGTATCTATTTTTTGTCTAATAAGTTCACAAGCACTAATGCACACTTGAAATGCAGGCGCTATTTTTGATCACTCAATTGTTTAGCACTTTACGCAGGAAAAAGCGGTAGGCCACAGTCATGAGACTTCGAGAGGATGGCTGCTGGCTGGCTGTGGCAGAGCTGGTCGTTGTTCCACCCCCGTCCCTCCTTTGCTCTAACCATTTTGTCTGTCTATCTCGTCTTGTATTTAGTTTTCAAAGCAATACCATGAGAGGTCTCCTTCCTTCCTCTATTTTTTTTTTTAAGCGCCTTAAAGGGAACAATATATTTTTAAGGTCAACCAATGTGTCGATACCAAATGTACAGATTATTTTCAAATTGCCTGCAGCCTTGAGAATACGAAGCTAAGAATTTTTAAACTCCATTTTGCTATTACTTTCTATTTGGCGATATAATTCCATGTATTTTATGAAGGATGCAGCTCCTGGGAACAAAAAAAGAGATAAGGTGTTCATTTACAAAGCAGGGTTTATTTTTCTCCTGCTTGGTTTTGTTATTCAGTGATGGAGAGATGCGAACTGTAAACATAAAAATGTATTGCTTCCCTTTGAAACTTAATCCTATTCCATATTTTCATTAATGTTGGCTGATTTTGTTCTTAATTTTTGTTCATTTTGTTGGTTTGCGATTTTTTTGCATGAATATGCAGAGTAGCAATAAACTGATTTTTTTTGAATGTGCAGATTTTTCTCTTTCAGATCCAGTAATAAAACCCTTTTAAGTTCATCTGTTCTCTAAGATACAGTATTTTTTTTTTATTCTTAAACAAAAACAAGAAGAGTCTATGTCAGTGAATTTATAATATTGATTTTCTGGGCATCAGTAAGTGACAACCATTAGGGAAAAGTTAATGTCCTGTAAGAATTTCGTTGTCTGCTGTTGCTAGGTCACCCCGGGACAGTAGCAGAAGCAGCGAGAAGCTGGAGCTGGAATTATCAAATCTCACAGCGGATGTTCTGGAACTGCTGCTGGAATTTGTTTATACAGGTTCCTTAGTAATAGACTCTGCCAACGCCAAAACCCTTCTCGAGGCTGCCAGCAAATTCCAGTTTCATACATTCTGCAAAGTCTGTGTCTCTTTTCTAGGTAAGTATTGATGCTATTTCAGCTTCTGTTTTGCCTTTCAGCTCCTCTGGGATTATATATGAACTGTAGTATTTTACATTATCAAAGAAGCATAGAGCCCTAGAACTGCCCTTAGAAATGCCTCCAAATGAAACGGGGAAGGAATCGTTCCTATGGTCTGGTGAACTTTTTATCATAATTCAGAATAACTGTGGAATTAAAAAGCTCTCCGAAATTGGGATTCCTCACCCCACCCACTTGAACCTTTGGTGACAATGCTAGAAACAAAATGGAATCCAGCATTCTCCTGTCACATCCTTTCCCTATTTACTTGCTATTTATGATTGCAACCCCTAGATTATGGCAAAGGCAAGAAACCTTGCTCTCCTTTTGGGGGCTTGAATCATTTCCCACTTCTGCCCCACCAATATTATTACAATCACCCTAGTTCAGCGGTTCTCAACCTGTGGGTCACGACCCCATTTGGGGTCGATCGACCATTTCACGGGGGTCACCAAGCAAGGCTGTCCGCCATTTTTTTCCCCTTTTCCGGCGGGTGCCTTACCTCCCTTGAGCTGGGCCAGCTGGTGGTTGGCCTGCTCCGTCTCTGCCGCTTGCCAGCTATGCCTCGGCCGGCACAGGGGGCGGAACCACGCATGCACGGTGCTCCCGGGCAGGGAAAGTCCTCGGCTTACGACCGGTTTAGTCCTCGGCTTACGACCGGTTTAGTCCTCGACTTATGACCGGTTTAGTCCTCGACTTACGACCGGTTGGGGGTCGCGGCATTAAAAAGGTTGAGAACCACTGCCCTAGTTGCAGAAAGACTCATCTGGAGGGCTCATGAAGGGAGCGTTCTGGATTCACTAATGCCCAAATAGGCCTCAAGGCTTTTGTGCTTTCTGATTTCTCTGCATCTGTTTGGTCCAGTTTTTATTCATAGAGTTTAAAGATGGATATTTCATAGCATTTGCCGGCCTAGTGTGGATTTAATAACCGTGCTCCAGCATGTTTTAACAGATTTTATAGATTTTATAATAGCCCACAAATATATCAGTACACATTATCTCTAAAGATTCAGCTATTACAACACAATATATTTATTTCCACTAAATCAATGTGAAACTTTCCTTTTCCAATACTTAATATTTGAATTCAGTGAACTGTGTTATAGTTATGCAATTGGGAGACTTGGCTGCAAGTTTCATTATATATGAGGAACTAAAGGCTTGCGGTCTCATTTGGAGAATTCATAAAATATAATTGCTTGTTTTGATTTATAGCCCTTGCTGGATTGAGTTGCAGAAGCAGGTCGTAGAGTATTTGCTGTATGAAAAGTTTAGAGAAAAGCATTTTAGCTGGACTCATTTTTCATTTTATCATAAGCATTGCATCACTTTAATGCACTATTTCCAGTGTTCTTCTGAGAGAGACTAATGGAAAAACTAGTTACCGGTAGGTCTTCTCACTATGTTACAGAGGCAAATTGGCTTAGGGATTAATTTTCTGTTTGAATTTGTATTCCTCTTCCTCTCCTCTTCCATTTTCTTTTAGCTGGCTTTAAGTAACCTAAAGATTGAAGAGAATATTTAGAGCAGTTCTATTTCCTTTGCTGTCTTGTGGGTGATTTTTAATGTGTTTTTGTTATTATTATTTTGGAAATAAAATAAGCAGATACACA
The DNA here is from genome assembly GCF_001527695.2 of Protobothrops mucrosquamatus. NCBI lineage: Eukaryota > Metazoa > Chordata > Lepidosauria > Squamata > Viperidae > Protobothrops > Protobothrops mucrosquamatus. The sequence goes on along the minus strand of NW_015387768.1, from coordinate 377,348 downwards.
GGGGGAAATGTAATATGATTTCTAAATACAGTGCTTTCCCATGAAAACGTGCAATATAGTACACTGAATACAGCACCTCAAGGTTTTAACCAGGCAAGAAAAAACATGATATGAATAGGAATCAAAGTATACAGCAGAATTTATAATTCTACTGTCCTCGTTGGTGATGAAGGGGAAAAAAATGATTAAATTATATTGCTGCTTGTGGACCAACACAGCTGCAATTACCTCTGCTAGTCAGCCATTCAGACTGAAGAATTTTGAGTTTGCATATCATGCTAAGCCACATTTTTATCAAGATGTGCTGAATAAAACACAGTTGGGTAGATTTGCATGGTGCCATGTGTCATAAACCATACCTAACTAATCTTTAAGAGCTGGATTAGTTCATGATGTTAAGTCATGCCCAAATTCTGATTTGGCACCATGAGTGAACCTCCCTTTCGTTTCATATCTTTGGATTAGTGAAGATGTGGTTTTCTGAGACATTTTAACCATGGTTAGCAGATTGGCAATGAGTGAAGAAGTCTCAACCTGTCTACATGTATTCCTTCCACCCGTCTGAACATGATGAAGCATTCTGTTGGCCCTAACACCGGCTGCCATGAAGACTAAAACAGTTCAGTTTCAACTACTTCTTAATTTTAAATCCTGGGCGATGGGATGCTTTGAAAAGCTATATCTGGACTATCACTAATCAGAATTAACAGTTCTGATATAAAGCTTAATCATTAGTAAACAGACAGGTTAAAGAAGCAGTAAAACAAAAGAAACTAAGAGTAAGTTTTTATATTGTTCTAAAGCAAACGCTTGAGAAAATTGGAAGCATTATATCTCCATTTGATCCTTTGATAATAAGAATTGTTCAAGAGAACTGAGTTTTATTAGTTTAAGAGTGATATAGATTTCAAAATAATTTTAACACTTAAAAATCATTAGCAAACATGAAAACTAGTAAGTTACTATTTAAATATTATGCCTGAATTTCCGTCCAAAAAATCTTTGCCAATGCTATGTACACAAAAAGCCCTTTCCAAGTGGAACTTGCTTTACTACCATAATATGACAGCATAAGCATTAGAAACAAACTAGATAATTTTTGAGTCGCTGTTTCAGAGATATTTACTTACCTAAACAGATCAACAGAATAACCATAGCTGGGCCAAAAAAACCCCCAGTGAAAGTGGTTTCTGACTTCCTTCTCTGTTGACTTTGCTTGTGAGAATCAGAAATCATGATCACGTGACTATAGCTGGCCCTGGCAATGTGGCAGTGCTGTGGCAGCCACAGTACAACTGGTGTGAAGATCCTTTAAATTTAAAGTAAAGCATTCCAGATTTCATGCATGTCCTTTGAGTTAGCAAATTTGAGGTACCTTAATTCAAAAATGTTGGTGCTATGATGCACCATTTGGATTAATTGAAGGTTACAAACAGACAAACAGACAGGAGAATTTTAGTAGTACATGTCATGCAAGACCAGTTCAAAATCTCAAAGTCATCAATACATTGTACAAAAATACAGTTATTCATTTATTCAGATTTTGTTGCTGTGGTTAACTGAACCCGTATCTCTTATATCCTTAGATAACTTTGTCCAATTGGTTTCCATTTTAGAAAGAACCAAGCTTTCTGGAGAAGATAGTTGCAGCTGTCTGTCACTTAGTCCCCTGGGGTACACTTGGTTAGTCTTCTACCAAGTAGCGTTGAGGGCACATTTTACCTTAAATTACAGGAAGCTGCATGTTTGATGATTTCTAATTGACCCAGGGGACTATATATATAAAGATAGATCCTTAATGTAAAAAGAGATATTTTTGATTTTCCACTGAAAAATCTGCCTTTCTCATAAGAAATTCCCCCCCCCAAAAAACAGGATTTTCCCCCCAGTAAAAGTAGATCTTTATTTACCCTGATGAAAATGGGATTTAGATTGTTTTCTCTTTCCTTTGAAATATCTTTACTTTCAGATTTTTTTTCACTGGGGTGACACTCTTAAGACTCCTGCAGAATCTTTTTTGAGGTTTCTTTCTTGAGGATTTACTTATTTTAATCTTTTTCTGAGGACTTACTATTATTTATGCAATTAATTTCAAGAATTGTTTAATCCCAAATCCTTGAGTTTTAATTGGGAAACAACTGCAAAGTCACTGTTGCAGTATGGTGTGGGTAGGTGGAGGAAGTAATATCCTTAACTGCTCCAACTTCTCCGATTTCTGGAACCATCATAATAATAAATGTTTTAAAAAAATGGGGGTTCTTTTTGAAAAAAAAAAAAGAAATCTAAGATTCTCAAGATGTTGAATTTTATATCTAACTGCTAGCTTCTGTACCCTTTAATGCTCTCATGGAACTGCCATATCTATACAGCCCCTAGCATCACCCCTACTCTTGGCTGTTCATGCCCCCTCTTGATAACATTAATATTTAAGATATGCTGGGCTCATTTTGTATTTATATTATTACTCTTATTATGCACATTTTGATAGAAGCTGGTGTTTATCTTGCTGTGTTTTCAATACTTGAGGCAAAATCCTTCATCTCCAACCCCCCTTTGAGATTTCAGAGAGCATTCAGATGGCGTAAGCCGTGGTGGCACAGTGGTTAGACTGCAGTATGGCAGGCTAACTCTGTTCACTGCCAGGAATTCGATCCTCACTGGCTCAATGTTGCTTCAGCCTTCCACCTTTCTGAGGTCGGTAAAATGAGGACCCAGATTGTTGGGAGCAATATACTGACTCTATAAACTGCTTAGAGAGGGCTATAAAGCACTATGACACAGTATATAAGTCTAAATGCTATTGCTATTTATAACAAACAGAACCAAGAAATGACAGACAAGCTGTATGTACAATGAGTAAAAACCATCATCACGGTACACATTTGTGACCTGTGGCATGTAATATTGGTCAAGAAAATGGAAGTCCTGTCCTATACCTTTTGTTTCTTATGTTCTTTTTAGAAAAACAGTTGACTGCTAGCAATTGCTTAGGAATATTAGCCATGGCTGAAGCAATGCAGTGCAGCGAACTATACAATATGGCGAAGGCCTACGCCCTGCAGATTTTCCCTGAGGTGGCAAATCAAGAGGAGATTCTTAATATCTCAAAGGATGACGTCATTTCCTATATGTCAAATGACAGCCTAAACACAAAAACGGAAGAACTGGTTTACGAAACAGTGATAAAGTGGATTAAAAAAGATCCCTCAGTCAGAACACAGGTAAGGGTATAGCAGACTTTATGAAACTCCTGCTTTTCCTTTTATTTTTCAGTAAAGCACTTTTAAATCAAATGGTGCCTTTTCAAATCTAGATGAGAGCAAAGAAACATGCAAATGTGCATTACAAAAATTCAGTTTTGTCATCTGATTGCTGTACCTGATTAAAATTAAAAGACTCATATTTGTTGCCAGAATAACACAAAAAATAGCTAGAAGGATTGGTATTGGGTGAGATATGCCTCCCAAAATTGAATGCAGGGGTTTTTTTAAAAAAAAAATCAAGAAAGTACTGAGCATTGCATGCTGATTACATAACTGGCTTATGAACATGGTATACTGAGAGGAGCTACACTACATCAATGCTGGCTGTGCAAATGTCAGTAAATATTTATTGGAGCAACTTTCTCTGGATAGTTACTTTGTTAGCAGTTGATCTTAATTGAGATAAAAATTCAGATAAAAGATTATAAATTCTGCCCTGGTTCTGAGAAGCCTAATAGTAATATGTTGTCATTAGGCTAGAAGAATTACAAGAGCAGCATGTAAATTTACCAGTTGTCTTAGCTAATTAAGATTTATAGTGAGCTAACTTCACACATTATCGATTTAAGTTATAAGAATTGACTCAGTGATCAAGTAGTCTCTTCATTTGCTTCTCCTATAAGTTCAGCTCAATGAAGTTGTGGCCGAGGTGATATTCTTATTGTGTGTGACATTTATAAGATGCCTCTGTGGCATGTTCCATGTATATAACCAGTTTGTTTTTCCTGTGGTCTCATAACATTTCATCAGGGTAAAATTATGCCTTTCACAATTTAGCCTATGTTAAAAACTATGATGAAGTAGAATCACAGAATCAAACTAAGCAAATATCTTATTCCACAGCTACACCCTATAGGTTACAGTGTTCAATCATTCTTACTTCACTCACATAAACAAATACATTTTACAAGACAGTTTCAAAATTGGATGCGTATTTAATATGCACAAAGATAGAATACCAGAACCACACTTCTTACAAAATGAGTTTGCAGTAAGTCACCCCTCCCAGTGGGGCTTAGTTTCTGCTTATGGATTTCAGGAGTATAACAATACAAATATTGTGAAATTAAACTCTCAGATCAGAAGGAAGGGAAGTTGAGTCATTTTAAAATAATTTAATAGAGTCCAGAGTAGTGGAGAATCCGAAAAATTATGAAATTATTCTAAAAATATTGTGGGGTATTTATATGTTTGAATTTATCCCAGTGTTATTAAATAAGATATAACTGTGGACAGGGTGGGGAGTAAGCAAAAAATATATGTGTTTTTGCTGAACCAACGTACATGTTTTGCCCAATATCTCTTAACCTTCTTTTTTACGCCAGGATTTAATAAAATAATCCCCATAAATAGTACGGTATCGATTGCAACCAAAACTTGTTTTATAGCCTCCCAAACTTACTTAGAGCGGAGATCAGCAAAATCTTATGAGATGTAGGCTAATTAAAATAAATACCCAGAAGGATAACAAGATCATCCCATCATTCAAAATGTTCTGGGCACTAGTATACTATAAGAAGTACACAGGAAGTACATTTGAAATCACTGGCAAACTAAAATAGTCTGACACATTTCAGAAGCCCTTGTACTGCCAAAAGAATATCAAAAGACATTAAATTACACTCAGTGCAAAAGGGCAGCAGGTCAGAAAGCTGGGTAAAGAATGGAAAGAAGGATGGACCTAGAATGAGGATTGCCCTGATTCTGACGGGCCTGCCGGCATAGGTCCGCCAGCTTCGTCCTGCAAAGCACATCTCACCCAGCATTCTCGCTTGTCGCCATGCCGGCAGGCCTGTCAGAATCAGGATGGCTCCGAAGGAGGTAGCTGTGAGGGGGGAGTAGGAGGTTTCCCAGCAGGTGCCACCAGGCCTGCAAACGCGGTGCTGCCCCTCCACTTTCCAACCCTAAAATTCCAGAGTAAAGTTGGGCAGCCTCTGAGCACCCCGACAAGCTGCAAATCGGACATAGTCTCAGCCACCTCCCTCTTCCTTGGCAAGGCGAGGCTGGAGCGTGCGGCCTTTAGTCGGGGCTGCCAGTATGGCAGTGGGAGGAAGCGCCACTTTGCAGGACAGAGGTACTTGCAAGTCCCGCCCCAGCTATGGTGAGCAGTGGCGACTGTGTCTGTGCCCAGGGGGCAAGGAGAAAGAAACAGAGGATTGTGGTGGCTGGGCTGCCTTCTGGCCCGCTGGATTCGGGGTTTTCCTTTGATTGGGGGCTGGGGTGGGCCGGCCCCTCGCTGTCTCCAGGGCAGCCCTGGGCCAAATGTAAACACCCCTTGGCCATGTCTATCCCCTCTCCCTCCTCCTTTTGTCTTTGGTGTAGCTGCAACTGACTCCTTTCCCCAGGCTGCACACAGCTTCTGGAAGCACCAGTCAGCTGGAGCCTGGCGCGGATCCTGGGCGCTCAGCAACACCGTGGCTCCAGCTGGCTCTCCCACAGGCCTGTGCTGCATTGCCGCCGCTTCAGCTCATCCCCACACTACACTTTTACACTTTTTTTACATGTTTTTTACAGTGCTTTTCAACCCATTGTAAGTGTACCACCTGCCAACGAACCACCAGTGGTACGCATACCACGGGTTGAAAAGCCCTGACCTAAAGGAGTCTAATCCTTGCTTTTGTTTCCACTAATTCTAAATCTCAGCTTTATTAACCATATTAAAACCTCACATTTTGAAGCTGATCTGCATAAAAAATAAGCAGGACTTGGCTATAATCTATGAATCTTGCTTTACATGCTGTGGTAAGACGGCAAATTGAACGTAAATCCTATCAAAGGTATATTTCTGGAAAGATGAAAGCGGAAGTTCATAACCTGGGATGAAGCTTTTGTTCATCCTTGGGCTCCATTGGCAATTGCTCACCACCGTTTGGAATCATGGTTTATAATTCTGACTAGTTTATTTATGTTACTCCGTGGACCATTCAGTGATAGCATCAGCAGCATCTTCTGAATCAAATACTTGGAACAGCAGTACACTTGAGGCCAAAAGCCATTGCACAGAAAATGTTATTCATTTTGTACTGCTGTTTTCCTTCTCTTCTCCATTTGTGCAGCCCTTTAGAGGAGCCCCCCCTCCACACAGAGAAGGGAGGGGAAACTCCTCCCAAGAGCTTCAGAAGCAGAGATTCTCAGCATGTTGGAGGAGTTCCCTTCTGTGCATAGAGGGGAGCTAAAATCCTTCAGCATGCAGCTCTGTTACTCCATTCACTTAACGACCTCAGAGGTTGTTTAACAACTGCAACTGGGATCGAATCATTGAACGAAGCAGTCAGGCAGGCCTCTTACTTCTTCAATCGACAACCAGGATTCCAGTCCCAATTTTGGTTATAAGTCAGCTACTACCTGCATGGGCTTTCTAGTCACAGAGATGCTATCTTCTAACATAGAAGATGTTATTTCTTAGGATGCTTTCATAAAAATCCCGTTTTAAAATTTCATAATGGCATCTTTAGGTTCTGGAACTCAGGAACAGATTACACTGGGGGGTGGTATAGAAAGTCAAGCTCAATCTCCTGGAAAACGTGTGTTAAAAATAGCTGTAGGTATATAAATGGCATTTCCTGTGGTCAGGAAATATAATACAAGATTTTACACTGACTAGACACTAAGTCAGGGGTCTTCAAACTTGGCCCTTTTATGACTTGTGGACTTCAACTCCCAGAATTCCTCAGCCAACGTGCCACAAATCCACAAGTCATAAAAGGGCCAAGTTTGAAGACCCCTGCACTATATAAAGAGAGATGGAAGGAGCTGGCTATATTTAGTTTGGGTAGGCTACAGGAGAGTGGGGTGATGATATGACAATCTTCTTGAAATACCTAAAAGGTGTCAAACATAAGATTCAAACTTCTTTTTTACTATCTCAGAGGGCAGACTAACAGATTAAGTTATAGATTCCAATTCAGTGGGGTTTTTTAGGGGGGGGGAATAACCTTTCTAACTGCAGGAGTAATTGACAGTGCGACCAATTTCCCAGGGAGGTGATGGGCTCATTTTCACTAGAAAGGTGTAAGCAGAAGCTAGACAACCACCTATCAAAATCCATTAATTTGGATTTTGGCATTCAGCAAGGGATTAGACTCAGTGGTCAGAGCAGCTCTTTCAGATGGGATTGACATCAAAATTAATCCTGAAAATGGCTAAAAATAAGCCACAAGTAAAGTAACACATTTTAATTAAAATATTAAAAGCCATCATGTAAGAATAATCAAATAGTAATATATCAGTAGTACTAGCATTTGTAAGTTTAAATGGTTTCAACAGAAAGTCACCAGATTTCCAAAGTTTGTCTGATCAACTATTTATTTGCTTGCTGATAAGATAACAATGGAAACAATGTTCATTTGATCTCCTTTTATAAGGAGTTTCAGAGGCTACAAGCAACCTATGAGGAGATGTTGTCTTATTGTCATTTTCTGTCACCCCTAATGATCTCTTGCAGACTAGGATACCCTCACCCAGAGATCCTAAAACCTGACCAGATTCAAATGAGAAAATAGCCTGTCTCTCAGTCATACAGGAACTTATGTGTCAGAAGCCGTACTTTGCATTGTGTTCAAAAACTCCATGGTAGCTGGGTCTGTAACATGCCCCATTTAACTGGTCCTGGCCCATTTTTTGGATGCAACATTCTATAGTAACTGAAGTTGCTAAATAGTTCTCAAAGGCAACCGGATGTAGCACATTAAAATAGTCCAAACAAATTATAACTAATGCATACACCAGTGGTTCTCAACCTTTTTAATGCCGCGACCACCAACCGGTCGTAAGTCGAGGACTAAACCGGTTGTAAGTCGAGGACTACCCAACCGGTCGTAAGTCGAGGACTTTCCCTGCCCGGGAGCGCCGCGCATGCGTGGTTCCGCCCCCTGCGCCGGCCCAGGCGTAGCTGGCAAGCGGCAGACACGGAGCAGGCCGACCACCAGCTGGCCCAGCTCAAGGGAGGTAAGGCACCCGCCGGAAAAGGGGGAAAAAATGGCGGACAGCCTTGCTTGGCGACCTCCGTGAAATGGTCAATCGACCCCAAATGGGGTCGTGACCCATAGGTTGAGAACCGCTGGCATACACCATTGTGAACAAACCTGACATCTCTAGAATTGTACACAGTTGGCCCACAAACCTTAGCTGTATAAATATTCATTTACTTATTTCAGCATTTACATTGTGCCAAATCCAACCAACCATAGGTCATTATGTCCAAGAAATACCCACAGAGTTTAAAAGATGTCTTTCTATCGAGCTGAGGTTTAATTTCTAGTCTCGGTTTGCCTTTAAGAACCTAAGTTTTGTTTGGATTAAGCTTCAATTTATTTACACTCATTACCCTAGTGATAATATAAAGTGGTGGCTTAGAACCTGAATCATTTCCTTGGATTTAGATGGGGAAACTGAGGTAGAGTTGCATTCATTAGCATAGTTGGTGATGCTGCTTTTCAAAACACCAGTCACCCTCTCCCAGCAGTTTAAGTATATGGCGGTGGGAATAACCTAGAATCCTTAGGGATGCTCTAGGTCAGTGTTTTCCAGCTGACTGCCACTATTACAAATTTGTTTGTTAAAGGAACACAAGCTTTAAAGCTGTAGCACCTTTTTTTAGATTCACATAGAAGCCCGAAGAATCAGGTAGAGATGTTATGGTCATGTTAAGGCCGGATCAGCTTCTTCTGACTCACTCTCAAAACTTGAAGAATCCTGCTGCTGAGTTATTTGAACATTTGCATCAGTATGAGGTCAGTTTTCCCAACAGCCCTATACTGATGTCTTTGAGACTCCTCACATGGGAGATGCCTAGGGATTGTTCAATGAGATCCGTATGAGGTGGCAAGCTGTCTGGAATGGCACTTTATCTGCTATTAACCATCTTTCTCTGAAGTCACTAAAAAGTGTTTTAGGCCATGTTGAATGCCTTTGGGAAATAACAAAGCCAAACAGATCAGCTATAGCTTTACATGCTCTAGAATTTTTCCCAAAACATTTACGGAAAATTCTCAGAGGAAAAATCAGTGTGGAAAATGTTTACAGAAGGGAGACATGAAGTTGAGTGGTACCCACACCAAAGTATCTATCATATGTCAGGCAGAATGTATGTTGCAGCCATTGTGGGCTCCCTTATGACCTGTTCTGATCCACAGTTTGTACATTTCATATCTCTACTTTAAAATGTCTTAAGAATCCTGTTTACGTGGATTGCATTGGACTATTTTAAGAGAGCTCTAAGCAGCTGAGACATGTTGGAAGAGCAAATGCTTATTTTTTTCCAAAGGTCATTCAATATTCTTGCAGAAGAAGAAAGAAGAACTCAATATTTATTAAGCTAATGCTTTGTAAATAACTATATCCCAGTGCTTTGGAATTGAATGCCAACTGCAGGCAATAACATTTCTGGAATTATCGGCGCGCCTCTAATCATCTGGTTTTATGTTTAAAAATAAAATAAAAAAATTGAGAAAGCAACCAGCTTAGATGCTCTCTTCTTGAATAATTAGGCTATATCATGTGGCAGTGAGAACAGATTGTTGGCTGGAGACTCGCCTTTTAATTACTTGACAACAATGGAAAGCCTGGAGCTGAATGAAGTATCTAAAAAAAAAACCCTCAGCTGTTTTACTACATTTTTAAGATCACAAAATGAAAAACTAAGAACACCAAATACTTTTTTTTATCAGGTGGAATCTTCAAATTACAAAGCAGATGGACTTAAAGCCCAATGTAAGGAACCATCCCTTCTTGGCCTATCTACGATTCGTGCCTTAAGCAGAGTTTTTCCATCTCTGCTACGTGACAAAATCCTTCCCAGGAATAAAATCTTGTTCCTTGAAATAGCATTTCCTATGGAAATAAATTCTGGCTGTAGGTTATATCCTATACATAAGTAGTATACCCACACTGGAATTTTCTTGAGTGAATTAAAAAAAAAGAAGTATAATAAAAAAAGCTCATTTAAAACAACCTCATCTCCCTGTGTGCAATGAGGCTTTAAATTAGCCTCCACTGACATCAGAGCAGCCTTATAAAGCCTCATTGCTGCATGAAGGGAGCTTTGCAGAGAGGTCAGCGCTGTGGTAGGAAAGTGTGAGACTTCTCAGTGCTACCCCCTCAAAAATCACTTCCTCTCTACACACATCCTCTGCTGATGCTATAAAATGGCCTGTGTGGTTGTCAGGAATTACCATCTTAGGTGCAGTGTGATATAGGTGTGAAGAGCTCAGAAAAGCTACCTGTTGCACACCACCCTCTTCTCTTCTGTAACATGACCTAAGAAAATGTAAAATAACTGTGGAGTCTTAAAGCAAGAATTAATGCTGCCTTTGGTCAGCTTTATACTATCCCAGGACACCAAAACTATGGCTGTGTAGTCTGGTTTGGGGATACATCACCTAGGTCAAAACTTTGGCTCTTTTATGACTCGTGGACTTCAACTCCCAGAATTCCTGAGCCAGCCATGCTGAGGGGAAAGGGAGAGTTTCCAAGCTCAGCCATGCTGGCTCAGGAATTCTGGGAGTTGAAGTCCACAAGTCATAAAAGAGTCAAGGTTGCCTACCCCTGACCTAGGGGAACAGCATAGATAATAACTTGCTCAGAGGTTCTCTCACTGGTGAATTCTCCCTGAACAAAAATAGTCTGGCCTTGGAGGCAACTAAATCTCTTCTTTGGACTGTCATAATGTGTCATACTTGAAACTGGTCCAGGAACATCTCTTACCAGAATGCAGCTACAAGATCACAAGACAAGCACCCCCCCCCAAAAAAAAAAACTGATGTTGCTGAATTTTGCCTCATTGGTTTGTAGTCTGTTTCTAGTTCCAGTTCAGTGAGATGGCTGCTAATCTGGACTTTAAGATCTTCAATTGCTGTATCCACCAATGGGAGGCTACAAGAGAAAGACTTAGTTATAGAATGGCCTTATCTGGCACTTGCTGGTGTCATTTAGGTCAGCGTTCCCCAACCTTTTCAGTTTTGCTAACCGGGGGGGGGGAAGCAGAGGGGATGGTTCTGTGCAAGTGGCGGGCGAGCATGCACAGCTCCATTCACTCAAGCAGCGGGCACACACGCACAATGCTTGCTCAAATGGAACTGCACACATGCGTGCCCACCGCTTCCAAGGCCCGGTTGCAAACAGACTGCAGCCCAGTTCTGGGTCATGGCCCAGGTGTTGGGGACCCCTGATTTAGGTGGCAAGTAAAAATGTTTGTATTTCCATGGGAATAATATAACCCAGTGATGGTGAACCTTTTAGAGACCGAGTGCCCAAAAACTGCCCCCACCCCCGTCCCTGCACCGCCCTGCCCACTGGGCCACCCACCACCTCCACAGCCCGCCACAGATCACCCAGGCAGCCCAGCAGCGCCATAGTGGCCATGTCCTCCGCCCGTGCCCCGCAGCATCATCTGCGCGCAATGGGGCGCAAGGGCGGAGTCTTGTCCCCGCTGTCCAGCTACCATGTCCTTGGCTCTGCTGCTTCGTGTGGGCCGCGCCCAGGGGCAACTCTCCAGGGGGCTACTGGTGAGGAGGGGGCTGTGGGAAGAGGCGGGGCTGGGGAGACGGTGCATGTGCCCACAGAAAGGGCTCCGAGTGCCACCTCTGGCACCTGTGCCATAGGTTCGCCACCACTGATATAACCTCTTCTGGATTTGAATACTTTTTATGTAGTTGTATTTTTAAGCTATTTTATCTGCTCTCTATTATCTGTTCTTCTCTATGTACCTGCTAGTAAGATAGTTAACATTGTTATAATATGGTATGTTGTTTTTGTTTTTTTTAAAAAAAACCTTGACTGTTTCATTTATATGCACACCCATGATAACATTTTAAAAATACTGTGAACAATCAAAAATCCAGTTATAAAACAGAATGATTTGCCTATTTTAAAAAAATTCTTAATGAACTACCTGTAAAACTTCCTACGTCCCTGAAAATACTATCTCAACAGTAACTTAATGGTACCTGAGAGACAAAGGTTTGCAGAGAAATTGGAAGAATTTACAGAATAGCACAGTAATTAATTAAAGGTGCGAGGAGCCAATTTGAAAAGGATTCCAGGAGCTGAATATATTGCGACTTAGTAGTACAACACATAAATGAAAAGAATTTGAACTTGACTGTGTTAGAAAGAAAAGAAGTGCTACAGGAATGAAGCAAAAACGGTGTTACAGATATGTTTTAATAATTTTAAACAGCCTTTGGGTATGTTATGTTCCGATGTCATAGCATATTAGCTTTCTTCAGTCAAAAAATGATGTGTTTTAACTTGAAAAAAGCTCTATACAAAAACACATACATGTATAATATATTACATATATTTATATATGTATATGTGTGTATGTATGTATATATTACGTGTGTGGCGCAGTCTCATATAAAATATGAGACGATAGCCTCCCAGCAGGCAGGCAAACAAATTTGCTGAGTTATTTCAATTAAATTGGTTATTACTCAGGATTAACCTGCACAAATAGTTTTGCCTTGTGTGTCAGTTCTCTCCTTTTAACACAGCAACACAGCAGAACTTAAACTTAGGATAGGTGCATAAGAAATGTAAACCATGGTTCCTTTAAAAAAAACAAACATTTCAACTTGAGAAACCTCAGTGCAGTTAATTTAATGCTTCATTTTTGTATAATGATACAATATGAATAGAATTTTTTGCTCATCGGGTTAGCTCCAGAAATATATGGGCAGCAGAATCTGGAGGACTAAATTGCAGGAGAGTAGTTCTTATATAAGTAATACTTTGACTCAGTTAAGTAGCTCTGAAGATGTCAAACTGTAACTTCATTATAGCAAAATATGGTAGCTATACCTAAAATAGCAGACTCCCTTCTCTTTTCTTAAGCTTCTGGAAGGCAAATAAACTTGGTGCCAACTATTTAAATCATAGTATAAAGTTTCATACTATTATTCATATGAGGTAATTCCCATATTTTGGCAAGTTTCTCTGGAGGCCAGTACAATTAGTCCTCATTTAGCAGTCACAATTGGGACCAGCAAAGTGGTCACCAAGTGAAACTGCAACTGTGCTTACTATCTTCACCTTTCTTTTGCCTTACAAACAACTGAAGGTCATAGCAATAGCAATAACACTTATAGCATAAGATATAGACTTATGAGATTTCTGGTTTGACGTCGCAGTGTGCCGGGTGTATGAAGACAGGGCTCTGTCTTCCACTTTTGATTTTGCCCCGCTGGAGACCCCTAAAAAGGGTCAAAAGTCACCCCGAAGAGGCGACGAAGAAGGGGACCCTCGTCAATCGCGGAGGGGTGGTGGCCCTTCCGTTGGATCAGAGGAAGCCCTCCAAACCGGCGGGGGAAAGACTGACTACATTCGTATGGCCAATCAGAAGCTGCTGACAACCGAAGACAAGCAATTTCTGAGCAACATGGATGGAACTGGATGAGATTTTATCCTCTTTTTATGGTCCTAACACTACTTTCCTGGAAAAAAGAATGCTCAAAGCAAAGAATCCTCCCCAATGAGAGAGGAAAGGGAAGTTATTGCCCTGCTTCCTCAGGAAAAGAAAAGTAGCAAATTAATTGCTTTGGGGAAAACAAAGAAAACTACAAGATCAATTTGGAACTAATACAGATCTATAGCTTTGAAATTTGGGGACTAAAAGATATTTTGAACATTGATGGGAAATTAAAAAAAAATTAAAAGCGGGAAAAACAGGATATTGATTGAATAAATGGATTTTAAGTGCAAATACAATTGAGATATAGTTTGGCTAGAAAAGATACAATAAATTGATACTATCAATATTATGTATAATACCAGAAAAATGTGATGAAGATGCCTATATTTAATTGTATATGCATTAACAGTAACAAGAATTGTATTTGCCCAGTATGGCAAAATGCATACTACTGGAAGAAGAGAGGACTAAGGAAGCACTGGATGGTGTAGTATTGGACTAGACTGAGAAAGTTAATATGTACCACTGAATTACTAATAGACCCAGACAACGCATTGTTTATTAAGTACTTATGATCGTAAAATCAGAAAATTAATAAAATATTTGTTTAAAAAAAGAAGATATAGACTTATATACAGCTTCACAGTGCTTTACAGCCCTTTCTAAGTGGTTTACAAAGTCAGCCTATTGCCCCCAACAATCTAGGTCCTCATTTTACCGACCTTGGGAGGATGGAAGGCTGAGTCAACCTTGAGCCAGTGAGGGCCGAACTGCTGGCAGTCGGCAGTCAGCAGAATTAGCCTGCAATACTGCATTCTAAACACTGTGCCACCACGGCTATAAATTCAAGGATGTTACTTTTTCATAGCTGTCAAAATGTGAAGAATTGCTTAACAATGCAGTTGCTAAATGAGGACTACTTGTAAATGTCTATAAATGTGAGGGTGCCTAGATCAGTGGTGGCGAACCTATGGCACGGGTGCCAGAGGCGGCACTCAAAGCCCTCTCTGTGGGCACGCGCGCCATCGCCTCAGTCCTAGGCCTTCATCTGGGTTTTATAAAACCTTTTCGCTTTAGGCCTCCGCCGCCGTGTGCAAAAAAAAAAAAGGTTCAATCAATCAGTCAATTTCAACTTCTCGCAGGGAAAAAAAAAGATCTTGCAAAGTTGGAATTGATTGATTGAACTTTTTAGTCTCACCCAGTCTGCTGTTACCACTGCAGCCACACCCACCCAATGGGCCACGCCCAGCCAATGGGCCACACCCACCCGGCACCCGACGATGCATAAGTGGGTTTGGGGTTGCAGTTTGGGCACTCGGTCTCTAAAAGGTTCGCCATCACTGGCCTAGATAAATGAAAATAAGTGTTCAATTTGGCCTGTCCTAATAAATATATAGCAATGATTGGATTCATTGAAATAAGGATCCCAGTCAACATTTAGTACCTGATTAAAAATCATAACAAAAAGCTTCTTAGCTGTGTACCTGTGGCCCAACAAGCTGCTTGAAAAGAAGATCCCAAGAAAAGCAACGTGCTTACATTGTCCTTCCTTAATCTGATGTTCTGCAGATTTTGGGGAACTGCAGTTAATGTCAGTTTAGTACTGGCTGAAAACTCTGAGACTGTAATTCCAACAAATCTAGAGAATCTCAGATCAGGGAAAACAGCCTAGACCAACGTTATATTTACCATGGCCAGGTTCATTGTTATGGACTGTCTGCAATGAGTCCATGACAAGGCCAAGATCTATTGGGGGGGGGGGGGGGTTCCATTCAATCATGTCCAATTTTTGGAGCCTGCCTGTACAAGTCCTTACAGTTTTTCAGAAGTGGTTTGCCATTACCTCCTTCCTAGGGCTGAGAGAAAGTGCCTGGCCCAAGGTCACTCAGCTGGCTATGTTTCCTAAGGTAGGACTAGAACTCATGGTCTCACAGTTTCTAGCCTGATGCCTTAACCACTATACCAAACTGGCTCTCAATATCTATGTGCCTAGTTTCAAAGTATTAGCATTGAGTCCCTCTAAGTAAATATATAAATCTTGATGTAATATTCATTTTTATAATATTACTTTTCTCCATAAGATAGTTAACATTTATCAGGGACAGTATTTGGCCAGACATGGAAGCTAAGCAAGAGTGAGTTTGGTTAATACTTGAAAGAGAAACCATCAGAGAATTTCCCATCTGTAGCTGGACTGAGAAATTGAAACTGAAGAAGGCAATGCCACGTTTGTATTATTGCAAAGAAATTTACTTAGATGTGTTCATGTAATCTCCTGGAGCCAAGCTCAACTTGAGGGTATCTTTACCTTTTGGATAACATTTACTTATTTCAATACCATGCAAATGTAATTTTATATGAAATAATGGTAACTATAGAAAAAGAGATGATATTTAAGACGTCTGGGAAATGTTTGACCTTTCTAGGCATTGCAGCCGGAATTGTCAAAAAAGTAATAACTTTCCCTTCTAATATTTAACCCATAGGTAATTTCATGAAGCAAAGACTTCCTTTTTAAATAAAGCTGGGACCAAAATATTTTACCTTGATAGAGGATTGGAGGGGGGAAGATGGGCTTGAACAGAACTAAAGAGCTAAAGATCAGAAAATTTCAATTTTGAAATCTAAAAGTGAAGAGAAGGAAAAATGAAGAGAAAGTGTGAGCGCAAAATAGATTAATAGACTAGAAAGAAGTCCAAAATATTCCTAATCCAATAAACCAGGAAGAGAAGAAGAAAAATTACACAACAGCTGCTGCTTCTTGATATCAGTTAGAAAACCTAGAAAAGGAGAGTGGGGGACACAAACCTGAACAGCCAAGGAAGATTGGTGTGTTTGAAATAACTCTGTTCTTCAGCAAGATATTTATTAGCCAAATGTATTACAGCTCTATAAACAAGGAAGATAAAACAACAGAGAAAGAACGTCACAATGCATTCCCAAATCCAAACCTCTAGCTTGTGTGCTTTGAAGAAATAAATGTGAAGGTAAAAAAGAGGCACTAAAAAGTGAAGAAGGAAGATGCTGATGCAAAAACCAAACCACCATCTTGGCCCAGGGCTAAGCAAGGATCCAAACCCAACCCATGGAGGAAGTATCAACACCTTCCTTCAAAAGTTGCAGAAATGTTAAATTTGGCAAACCCAGTCACACCCCTGGCTTATATTTTTGCAGTGTCCCAAATCAGGATTGAAAACTACAAAAGAAGAGGATGCCAGCTGTATCTTTGTTCTTACGTATCAAAAAATGTGTAATGCTGTCTCAGAAAATGATGCTCAAAGAGGACACCAAGTGTCAAGAAAATAGCCTCCAAATGGAAAGACTGTTCAGATAATTTCGTGCATGTTCACCATTTCAATTTAAGGAATTCATTTTAACCCAGGGTCTCATAAAACATACACATCTTAAATTCAAAGAAGAACTCAAAACACTTTCAAAATTTAAATTTGGATACTTCAGCAGAAAGTGAGGGCTTCGACTAATTAACTGTATAAAAAACAAATGTATTAATAAGATTTTTCCATTCAAAGTCCTAATTAATACAAAAGGCAGGCTCTTTGCATCTGATTACATGGGAGCATCAGAGGTCCTGATAATATAGGTCAAAATAGTATAGTTGAAAAAGGAAGTCAAGCAGGGATAAAATTGCTACTTGCATTGACAGCTCATCAGATTAAGATGACATAATGTGACAGACAAGAAGGATTCACAACAATTTAAAGAGTATAGTTGCTCAGTTAAAGAGGAGAGGTTGTTGTATGGTTTATCTTCCTGGAGCATTATAAGTCACTATGATTCATCTTTCCTCTGATACCAAAGCAAAATTATGGTCACCGACATCATCACAAAAGGACTCAAGGGACAAATTATGAAAGTTATTGCAGAATTGAAGAATGGCAAAACGCAAGGTCAGGATAAATTTCAGAGTAAGTTTTATAAACCGTTCTAGAAATCATAGTTCCACATTTCTTCAATGCTTAAGCTTGCTTGGGGCAGAGTGATAATCCCACAAACATGACAAAAGTAGAGACTACAGTTATTATTCAATAACATTAAAAAAATAACCTCCAGCACTACGTAGAACAATATCTTGTCTTAACTAAAATGGTAAACTATTTTTAGTATTTGTCAGAAAACTTAAAATGTTTTTTCTAGATTTCTTATTTCAACTTAGCCTCACTTCATTCCTCCTACCTTAAAAACCGGGCTCAGTTAAGAGAATTCTTGAATTTATTTATCATTTCAATTATCCTAAAGTTTGAGTGACTCTATTAGCATTTGATATTTATAAAGATTATGATTTGGTATTGCAGTAAATATGCCTTCTTTGCCAGTCAACAGACTCCAATGTTCAGAAACCCCCAATAAATACCCCTTGGAAGAGATTGCCTCCTCCCCAGGGCTCAGAGAGGGTGACTGGGTCAAAGTCCTATCTGGCTTTGTGCCTAAAACAGGGCTAGAACGCATCTTTCCCGGTTTCTAGCCTGGTGCCTTAACCACTACACTAAACTGGCTCTGTTCTCAAATTATTCTCAACAAAGTGCTTTAATTAAAAGGGATAACAATCAAATAATTTAAACTGAGCAGAGGCACCCATCAGTGATATCCTTTATTCCCAATGCTCTTTTGTTTAGGGTAGAAATTTAGCAACAATAATTAGAATTAAACAAAAACATGAAGGTGTATTAAAATAGAAGCACTATTAATGTATATGCTGATGATACTCTGCTAATCTTACCCAGCTTAGAAATTGAAATCCCTAAAATCAAGAAAGAATTTTTAAAATCCTAGAATGCTTTAAAACAGTGATGGAGAACCTTTTAGAGACCGAGTGCCCAAACTGCAACCCAAAACCCACTTATGTATTGTTGGGTGCCGGGTGGGAGTGGCCCTTTGGGTGGGTGTGGCCCATTGGGTGGGCGTTGCTGTGGTGGTAACGGCAGACTGGGTGGGACTAAAAAGTTCAATCAATTCCAACTTTGCAAGATCTTTTTTTTTCCTGCGAGAAGTTGAAATTGACTGATTGATTGAACCTTGGTTGTTGTTGTTTTTTTGCACACGGCGGCAGAGGCCTAAAGCGAAAAGATTTTATAAAACCCAGCTGAAGGCCTAGGACTGGGGCAATGGCACACGTGCCCACAGAGAGGGCTCTGTGTGCCTCCTGTGTTACTCATGCCATAGGTTTGCCACCACGGCTTTAACTAATTGGAAATCTAACAACTTTTGTGTTAACATCATAAAAACAGAAAATAATACAAAAATGTTCACAACTTCAGTTATAATCCTGTAGTCTTTGGGAATAAAAACCCAGGAAAAAATTTGGGTCAGGAGATTTTTTTTGGCTAGGTAAAATAGATATAGTTAAAATATACCAACTTTACCAAATCTTTTTCTCCCAATCTAGATCCTGTCATTTTAAAAAATGACAGAATAAATTAGGTAAACAATATTTTAATTTTCTGATACAGTACAGAAGGAGGTCTGGGGTTCCTTATTTTAAAAATAGTTTATTGGCCTGCAGAGTTAGGGTAAATGGTTAGAGTCACAAACCCCCTTCATAAAAATAGAGACATTGCATTAGGGCATACCATTTAGCATTAAGGTTTTTCTGTTAATAAGTTCATCTCATCAAAATGAATGTATTGCAAAAATGTGTTTGATTTGAACAGAATGATTAAGAAACTGAACAATAACTTCAGATATCATTATTAATAGCCATGCTATATTATTCTGATTTCAAGTCCTTTATTTACAAAGCTCTAGTAAGACTACACCTGGAATACTGCAGCCAATTTTGGTCATATCACAAAAAAGATGTTGAGAGTTTGGAAAAAATTCAGAGAAGAGCAACTAAGATTATCGAAGGCCTGGAGGCTAAAACCTATGAAGTACGACTGCGGGGCTTGGGTCTGGCTAGTCTAAAGAAAAGAAGAAATAAGGGAGACATGATAGCAGTGTTCCAGTATCTGAGGGGCTGCCACAAGGCAGAGGGGGTCAAGTTGTTCACCAGAGCACCAGAGGGAAAGACAAGAAACAATGGTTGGAAACTGGTCAAGGAGAGAAGCAACTTGGAATTAAGGAGAAACTTCCTGACAATGAGGACAATCAACCAGTGGAACAGCTTACCTCCAGAAATCATGGGTGCTCCATCACTGGAGATTTTTAAGAAGAGACTAGACAATCACCTGTCTGAGATGGTATAGGTTCTTCTGCTTGAGCAGGAGGCTGGACTAGAAGACCTCCATGATCCCTTCCACTTCTATTCTATTTACAAAATAAAAATTGGAAGAGAAAAGGGGTATGTAGATTTATCTGAAAAAAGGGGAAGTATAAGTATAAGGAAGCCGCTTCAGAACTGGAAAAGAATTAGCAATAGGTCTCCAAGTTGAGCAAGACAGACTGTTAAAGATTTGGGGAACCTGCCCAGGAAAATTGAGATGTAGTGCTTCCTGTTACAAATGGGTTTTGCTCATATTGTACAGTTATCTGGATGCTTATAAGCTCAGTTTAAAGGAAAATAAAACTGGTAGAATTAACTGCATGCTTTCTGTTTTGACTACACATTAAGGATTTGAAAATGAGAATTATATCATGGAAAGTGCATACAATTTGAGAGAACTAGATTCACATCCTACTCCTCGGGCATAATCTCTGGAGGCACACTGAGAAAATGGACTCATTTTTTCTTCTTCACAAAAGTGGGAATAATACCTTACGAACACCTTGTTGATTAAAGAATTATCCCCAACAAGTGTGCGTTAATGGCTTTGTTTCATTCTAGAAGGTTGCGAAAAATGGTTTTTATAATTGACTTGAATGAAGGCACAGAGGATGTTTCTCCAGTCTGCAGATGTGATATGAAAATAAAATCAAGATTCAAAAATATCATGAGAGATGAAATTCAACAGAGATAAAAGTACAGTTCTGCATTTAGTTAAAGATGTATCAAAGATAGAAATTTAAGAAAGGAGTGATGAGCTTGGACAGCAATACATGTAAAAATATCGTTATTGGTATCAAGATGAACATGAAGCTACGTAATACACTCAGCATAGATAATAACATGATGTCTATGTTGTAGGAGGTGATTGGTGCTTGTCCTTTTGCCTTTACCCATAATATTGTGTGTCATATCTGAATTGAATTGCCTCCTATAATAAAGAAGAACTTTAGAACCCATGTTATACAGTATCTCACATTTCCCCATATCTTGAGAGTATTGCACTAGGAGAATAGTCATCAAACATCTAAAGAACTGTCATGTAAAATAAAAAGGAGAACTAGAACCATTGATGGAACTTTAGATAAGAACGTTAATAATTATAAGGGTTGCTCTAGAGTAGAGCAGGAAGGATCTGGGGCTGCCATCTTTAAGGAATACATCCTGTATTGCAGATCCTGCATTGAGCCAGGGTTAAGATTAGGGTTCTTGTGAAAGATGTCAAAATTTCTGAAGAGTTATTGCTATTGTCAAAGCTTTATCTGCAGAACTTCTGAAATGGTATTCATTTCTTTCAAGTGAGTAGTTAATTTTTTTTGAAACAAGATTAAGTCTGAACAATTATGCAGAGGAGCTATGGGGCTAGTTCTCTTGACACTCAGGATGAACTGGAAGCACAAATATTAAAGTTTGCATATACCAAAATTACCCATCTTTGCTTGCATATAAGTAACTAATCAAATATATACTATTACTTCTAAAGGGGTATACACATATTTTGGAAATTCTATGCTACTGGAATTCTGCAAAACTGGATGAGTTGTTCTAAAATAAATAGGATACACGTTAAAGTACATTGTAATAGGGGAGTTTAAAAGAGAAGGAAGGAATAGTAGTAGTAGATAGCAAGAATGCTGGAGTATTAAATAATATGTATTCCTGATGCCAGTAAAAAGAAAATGGATAATAACGTAATTATCACAATCTCAGCTAACAAAAGTAAAAAGATGTCACAATTTAACATAATTATCTTACTGATTGCCTTGATTACTAGAATGTGTATCAAAATTAATGAACTCATATGAAAATTTAAAGAGCTACAATATAATACAAACATTATTTTAAACACAGTTCCTCTCATTTTCCAGGGTCAGTGAGAGTAGTTCTGTATGCTTGTTTTCATGTACAGTATATGTGTGCAAACACATATTCTCAAATACCTTCGTGCTGTTTTAATGAGATTCTACATCACTCAATGCTAGTAATGATTAATTGGAATTATGAATAGCATCTGAGAGAATGGTTAAAAGAATGTCAGCTTTTTGTTGTTGAGGCGGGTCAACCTGTTTTGATTCCTTTTTACAATGAGCAGTTCTTAAAATGAGAAGACAATGATTTATTTTTTATTATAATCTAATTAAACATTTATTTCATTACTGCATTAGGTGTTGGTAGGTTTGCCCGAGCAACGCCATAATTGTTAGATATCAAAAGAGAAGGGGAACTTCTGTATGAGTTTTGTACAACATGGATTGACTAGTGATGGTACTATTCAATCTAGTCTAGAAAAAATTGGAGGAAGGGTATTGTTTTAAAAAAAACATTGCTAAAACTAGGAAATTTAAGGAAACACGGTTTGTATCTCATCTCTTCTTTATAGCCAAGGTGGTCAAGTAAGCTGTGGTTGTGTAGCATCAGTGTTCCTTGATGAAACAGATTTGAAAATGCTTCAAAAATAATAATTCATAAGAAGTGCTTTTGGATCAGTGGTTCTCAACCTGTGGGTCGGGACCCCATTTGGGGTCGATCGACCATTTCATGGGGGTCGCCAAGCAAGGCTGTCCGCCATNGACCGGTTGGGGTTGCGGCATTAAAAAGGTTGAGAACCACTGTTTTAGATGGCTGGGGGAGGAAGTGCAATCCTTCTCCAAAGCAGTGACATGAAAAAATAGATGTGGCTGATTAAAGGAATCATGTTACAGATGTAGTTATTTTAAAGAGTCACCTGATAAAACAATCACATCTTCTTGTGTGGAAACCTGAAAAAACAATTTTAAAGCAGTGGTATGCCAGCACTCTTGCCCGTTCCAAAGTACCTTTTCCAAATCATTTTCCATTGACCTATTACCTAGCTCAATATTAGTCTATTACAAGGTAGAGTTTGTAACTAAACCTACCTTTGCTGGATTTTGACCCCATTGATTTTCTTTGATCTCTCATCTTCTTCTAATTTGAAGGGCTACGGTATTTAGTAGCAGCTTTGTGGTCTCAAAGGATAAATCCAAAAAGTTTATAGACAACTTTTCCTTCTTCCCTGAAGAAACACTTTTAAGTAATCCTGTAAATGTCTGCTCTAGTCCCTGTGATTTTTAATATGTGTTTAAAAAAACCTATTGAGAGAAAGTACGGTACTGAAGGTTTTGAAGTGAATTACAGTACTCCCTTTTTTAAAAAAAAAATCTACCCCTGTTCTCTTTCCCATATGAAAAATCTGTGGTTGTCACTTTAAATAACTCTCTGAAACTGCCAATAATTTGGTTTAAGTAAATAAATGGAAGCTGAATTCATACAAATCGTGTTGTTCCAAAACCATATCTGAAAAGTGTTCAGAATGCCTCACTTGTGATTAGCACATTTGGTTTATGACTCACTTTATGTGATAGGATTTAAACACTGAGAGATCATTATGCATCCCAAACCTTGAATTACAAAATACATTAAGCAGAAACTGGTCATTTGTTCAAGCCATTGTCTCACATCTAATAGGATTCAATAAGAGTACATGTATGCTACCACGTAATCTTCGATTTACGGCTGCAATTGGGATTGGAATTTCCATCATAAGTCAGTACAGTTATACAATGAGTCATCATGTGAGCAGACCCAATTGTATAACCATTTTTACCACAGTCATTAAGCAAAACATGCAGTCATTAAGTGAATCCGGCTTCCCAAATTGACTTTGCTTTTCGGACACCAGCTCCGAAGGCCACAAATTGTGATCACGTGGACCACAAGGCATTAGAGTTGTCATAAATGCAAGCGGATTGCCAAGCACCCAAATTGCAACCAGGTAGCGATGGAGGTAGTCTAACAGTTCTAACTTTAAGGAGGGATCATAAATAGTTTTTTTTGAGGCCATCCTAATTTTGAACCGCCATTAAACAAACAGTTGTCAGTGAATGTAATGAAATGTGCAGGTGACCTTGGGGATCAAGGGGAGTTGTTGCTGACTAAGAAACAATCAGACAAGAAGGCAGGAGTCCCCAGTGGCTTAACAGTCAGAGGAAGAATTCACCCTCATGGTTCAAGCAGTTAAAAATGGCGGTGGGAAGTTTGTATTTTCAGACTTTCAAGATTTAGTTAATGCAGCCCTATAGTAAGGTGGAATTAGTTGATCAAACCATTTCTTCTCTGGTTTACCTGGGAGGGATGACAGTCAAGACTACCTGCATTTTTATTAGTCAACTGCCACTTCATATACACCTCATCCAGTATCATTTATCTATGCTGCAGGCAGTTCAAAAGAAGTGATCTATAGTATCTCCCTAAGGACAAATTGTGAACTCTGTCATCTATGAACCATCCCTTTTTAAAAATATCTCAAAATTAAGACAGCCTGCTGGATGACACTAAAGCTTATCTAGTCCAGCATATCTAATTTATCTAATCCAAAATAGTCAACCAGATGCCAGTACTCTAGCAACCAGAGTGACATCTCTAAGTACCATGGCACTGTCCCTAAAGAGCAGTTCTGCGCGGGGAATTCATCCTGGACTAGCAGCTACTTACCTCTGTTGGTCTATTAGTTGTGGCAGTGCCTGGACTTCATCACTGCCATCTAGACTACTGGAATGTGCTTTATGTGAAGCAACTTTTGAAGACCAGTAGAAGGTTCAGCAAATCCATTGCAGTTGAATGCAATTGTCTGTTTATTGATTGGCACTAGTTTTCTGAAGCATATTATAAATGCAGTTCATAGTTCTGGTCATTACTTGTAAAGCCCCATATATTTTGGCACAAAGGTGCTTCCTAAATTGCTTCTTCCAACCATCAGCCTACCACGTATACCCCAAGAGAAACTGCTGTTATTCCCCATTTCTGCAAAGTATGTGGTAATGAGGCTCATAGCACTAGTTTTCACTTTATTGTGAAACAGCCTCCTCCCCACCATAGTTACCTTTCAGAAATTATTCAGAACTGAACTGTGCCAGAGGCTTTATGGTGAGGGATGGTATACCCATGATTTGAATGAACTTTACTTACATTTTATGGGTTGGTTTACTTATGTTTTATAGACAGACAGACAGTTTTCTGCCAGTTATTTTCCTTGCTCTGCTTGTTAGCCACACTGGTAATTCTTTGGATTTCTTTCTTTCCTGGTCACTGATACCGGTACTCATATTCACTCATTTTCTGTTACAGTGTTGTGTTGTTGTTTTTTTAAATTACATTGCAACGTTCTGGAGAAGATTGTACACCGTTCTGCTTTTTCCTATTATTATTTCTTTATAACTAGTAGGGGTCAGTCTATTTTTGACAGGCTTTGTCAGGCTTCAGAGTAGACCTGGCTGTCAGTCTTGGTTTTCCTAACATTGAACCCCTATTAGAGAACAGGTATCCTTGCCAGAAGGCTTTCCTATGATTTGGTTTGATTTCACGTTCTCTTGCGGCCGAGAATAAAGCCATATCCGCCCCCAAAGTTTTCTTCTTTGCAGCACATTGAAATCAAAGCCCTTAAATAGGTTTGGGCTTCAGGGCTTAGATTCTAAGCTTTTGTCTCCTGCCTTCTCTAGTCAACAGATACTTGGCTGTTCTATTGATAGGTTTGCAGGCACCTGAACTCTGTTGCCATTAACAGATCTCGCTAGTCTAGGAACTGCTGGCTCCCAACTTACCAGCTTCTCTTTTGGAGTTCAATCTGAATGCTTGTGTTATCTGTGTTGCTTTTTAAGATACTGACAATTTCCTGCTAATATTTCCTCAAGTTTTCTCCCCTAAAGAAATTGCCATCTTGGAAATCAGAGATACGCCAGTCATATCACACTTCGGGAGTATTTCTTCAACAATTTCATTAGTGTTAGCATTTCGATAACCAGCTTTCAACACAAATATAAAACAAAGATAGCATGAAAATAAAGCCAGTAACATTAGTAATGTTTCTTTAACAATAGACATTAGTGTTATTTATTTAACCTTAACAACTGGGCCAAGGGCATAATCTCTTACAGGCAGAACTTTTATGTTTTAATCATTTTGTACTATGTTCCTCAATAGAAAACTAATCAAAATAAATTGGGTATGTTTGCAATAATACTGCAATTGTCAAAGCTTTGAAGGATAAGTATTCTCTAAAGATGTGATATTATTCAAACATGGCCTTTATTGATTATTCAAGATCATCTAATATACACATACAGAACATTAGTCTGATCTTTTTGCTGTGATATGTCCTGCTCTGAAGAGATGAGCATTTTTCTTAATTCTAAATTTAGATGGTTATTGCAGCTGATATGGTGAAACGGCAAATAAAAGTCTGCTTTTCATACAGCTTTCTGTCTATTTGTTCTTATAGATCCATTGTTGGTTAAACAAATAAGAGCATAAATAAATGTAAATTTTAGGGATTTTAATAATGTAGAACTGACAGATGGTAGTTTTCTGCCAAAGATTGAAAAGTGGTCTCTTATGAGTCCCCTAATATTTCATCTCTGGTAGATTTTTTTTTTTAATAAAGGCAACCGCTATCTTCCCTCTGTCCATTATATGAGTAGGGGGTTTTTTTTAACTTAACTTTTGATCAAATCATGGGAGCTCTAGGGAGTTTAGTGTCCTAAAAAAACCGTTTCAAATAAAATATTTTCAATATATGTGATTGATGTCTTGGTGATAGCGACAGCTCATAACTAACATAGTTACCAAACATTAGCCTCTAATAGGTCTAAATTGATAAGCACTTTCTAAAAAGTTAGAATTAGGTGTGTTTAGAACATTAAGCAGAGTATAATTTGCACTCCTTCCAAGCCCTCATTTTCTTCTATTCTTAGCTGGCTGTCTTCATTCTCCCTAACACCTAATGTCTCCAAGGTTGAAAACTTAGCTAAGAAAGGTATTTGGAGTGATAATGGTACTACTCATGGTTGCCTGAAGATCTCAGGTGCTTTGAAGTTCTTAAATAATGTTTCCATCTCCCTTTCCTGCGTTTCACAGCATTGCCCTAGCAATATCCTTGACTATTCTTAATTTTCCCATTTTTACAAATCTGCTCTTTTTGCCTATTTTCCACCTGTTGTGCTTTTATGGTCTGAGGCAGCCTGTGATATTTAGGAGAATGAACAGTTACAAAAATAAATCATTGTATGAATTCTCTTGTTTTATAATATTCCATTTTCTCTCACTTGCACTTTTGGTTTCTGTTAAGCCTTGTCTGATGATAGATGTTTCCAGCTATTTAAATATCCTTCGCACTGTAAAGCTTATTTTATTGATGCAGAAGGATGGAGATAATGCCACATGCATTTGATTATTAGCTCCTTGAGATTGACTTCTAGCAGAACCTGAAAGAACGTATTTGTTTTATCAATGAAGAAAACCCCACAGCTTTATCAAAACTACTGCTATTATTCACCATTCATTTTAGATGCTCTATAAACATAGAACTTTTTTGACATTTGAAATGCTGCCAGAATAACTCTTTGTTTGAAATAAAGCAGCCAGAGCTAAATTTCAAAGTTAACTGAAGAACTTGCAAAAAAATCACAGCAGGTCTCCTCTGTTCCACCAACAATTTTAAGTTTGAAATGTTTGTTTACATAATATAAAACAAAAACTGGTATCTGTTGACATTATTTCTTCCATTCTATGAGTAAGAAGGCTTACTCTTTTCTTTTCTTTTTTTTACCTTCATCAGGGCCGTAACTATCTTTTGAGAAGAGGGAGCACAAGAAGAGAAAAGCCTAGACAGATTTATTATCATGAAAATAGGCCAAATACAAATATTCCACTGTCCCCAAATAGAGCCAAAAAAGAAAAGAGGGCAGGGCTGTTGAGAAACCAGTTGCATCAAGCATCCTGTCTTTTTTTTTTTTTTTTACTACAGTATTCTGCTGAGCTGTTGGCAGTGGTCCGTCTGCCCTTCATCCATCCCAGTTATCTGCTGAACGTAGTTGACAATGAGGAATTGATAAAATCTTCAGAGGCCTGCCGGGACCTGGTGAATGAAGCAAAACGTTATCACATGTTGCCGCACGCCAGGCAAGAGATGCAGACTCCAAGAACCCGGCCCAGGTTATCAGCAGGTAATGCCGGAAGCTTTGAAAAGATTGAATTTCTGGAACTATGTCTGAAATGGCTAATGGCATTTGCAGGCTGCAAGTAAGGAACCAAGATGAAAAGGCTTCCTCTCAACCTTTTCTATAAAGCTTCCAAGATACAGTCAGATATCAAACTAGGCAATTGGGCATTGTGAATTGGGCAATTGGACATCCTGCAGCTCTTCAGGTTTCCCCACTGATTCTCCTTGTGACAAAAGTGTTGAAAGCAGGGAACGAGGGAGTGAGTATTCATCATCCCAGACCAGGTGCTAATTCCCTAGCAGATGGTTTTCTGTCATGGTTTGGCCATATTTCTTTAACAGCTTAGCATAGTCAGAAGATAGAATTCTGGGCATGTAGGTAGTTTATATGTCTTTAATCCAATATCCAAAATACCTTTAAAATACAGATACCCTTGAATACGTTGGTTTGCCTTCCGGAAAATAGTGTAATCTTTTTTGGCCATTTAAAGATGACAATAATAGTTTTTTAAAAGTTTTTGCAATAACATACCTAAATCTATGCATGACCCTGAGGTATCACAGACACACACCTTTTGTCTCATTTATAAAATGCCTGGCTGGTTGTGAGCAGATTTATTAAGCAGAAAAGCCATTAAACATAATGTGACTTCTAGATAAGTCTACAGAGGATCTCACTCACTTCTTTGAAATGAGTCCTCATTTTCATAAAATAAGGGGCAGACTACCGAAGGAGTTATTTCTGCCTTGGTGAAAGGTGAAGACTAAAAAAGAAAGAAATATACCTTGGAGTCCATGAATGGAGAGATCCCCTCCACTCCTAGTCCTCACATTGTGAGACACAAGGGATCACAGTGGCCTCTCTCCTGCCCTGATGTAAACCTATAGCCTTTCCTGACCAGTCAAGTTTATCTTTTCCTCTTACATTATCAACCCCTTCCCTTCCCAGTCCAGCAGTCCTGTTCTTTCACTCTTTTTTCCATCCTGATGATTTTCTTCCTTTTTTGCTATTTGCATTGAAAAGACAGAAAGGAATACAGATAGTCCTCGACTTACGACCACAATTGAACCCAAAATTTCTGTTGCTAAGTAAGACATTCGTTAAGTGAGTTTTGCTGCCTTTAATGACCTTTCTTGTCACGGTTGTTAAGTGAATTATGCAATCATTAAGCAAATCTGGCTTCCCCCGTTGACCTTACTTGTCAGAAGCCAGTTTGGAAGGTTGCACGTGGTGATCACATGACCCCGGGACAGTGCAACTGCCATAAATCCATGCCAGTTGCCAAGTGTCTGAATTTTGATCACATGACCATGGGGATACTGCAACGGTTATAAGTGTGAAAACTAGTCATAAGTCTCTTTTTTCAGTGATGTTGTAACTCTGAACACTAAAGGCACTAAATGAATGGTTATAAATCAAGGGCTACCTGTATTTGTAAGGGTCTGTGAGCAAAACTTGTTTGGCATGGATGTATAGTTGGAGGATCAATGCATTTTTAAAGTAGAGTGGCCATTTTACAGATAATTACTTTGTCTTCCATTTTGAGTAATGCCCTTTTTTTGTCCTGAATGTAATAGTTTAGATAATTCGACCTCTTCAGACTACGGAAAGTCATAACTGAAGTGCCCCTGTTTGGTAAACAACTAAGTCTTATGTTTTGCTTGACATTCTTTGTTATACTAATACTCTTAAAAAAACATAATATGAGAGGGTTTTTTTTGATAAATGTCCTTGTATATCCTTGTTGTATGCATGAGCATATATGAAAGAGAAAGATGAAAAATACTATAAATGAGTCACTAAATCAGTGAATGGGTTCAGTTCCCAGATTTTATTTATTACCTAGGGAATATAAAGAGACCCTGAACTGCTTTTATTATAGTAATGTTCAAAACATTTGAACATACCCATTCTGTTGAAAAGTGGCATGACATCTCATATAAAATTTAGGCATACTAATTGCTTTTCAAAGTTGCTTCAAGACAGCAGGAAAATTCAAAAAGCCGAGAGGTTATTAGTATATAAAACTGTATATGTCAGGCTGCATTTTTTGCAGAAATGGTATCCGAATAGAGAATTTATCAGAAAGATGAAATACTTTCAGTAACAGCCCTTCTCTTGCTCTTAATAAATTGGAGCTGACCAACAATAATCCGAAAATTTTACAATTTCTGAAAAGTATCTGTTGACAAATAAAATTGTTGGGGTAATGCAAACTATTTTCACAAAAATGATTAAGAAAAAGTAATTTCCCAAGAATAAGAAGAGTGATTATTACTGTAAGTCAAAGTCCAATTAGTGTAACTATTCATTAAGAATTTTTCAATCCTTTGTGAAAATCACAAAATCTACAATATCCTCTTGAGGCTATTTATTATAATCACATTAGTTCTAAACAGGTGATTTTCCTCTCTCCAAGGGGAAAACTCTAAGTCAAAATTTCCAAAGCAAACGTAGGGAAGGAAACATAAACACAGTATTTGATGTCATACTGGCAATGCTCAATAGATTATTTTAGAATACACATCCATCATTTAAAGAAAACTTCAGGTCTTGAAAAATATTTTTGAGTTCTTCAAGTAAGTTCTTTATGCAAAGATCTTTTAAGGAATAATTATTCAAATCCATATTAGCAGATGAGGTGTAATGCAGCACTGTAGGCAACTTCTGCCAGCAGTTCGGCAGTTCGAGTCTCACCGGCTCAAGGTTAATAATAATAATAATAATAATAATAATAATAATAATAATAATAATAATAATAATAATAATAATAATAATAATAATAATAATAATAATAATAATAATAATAACAACAACAACAACAACAACAACAACAACAACAATAAAGTTGGGAGGGACCTTGGAGGTCATCTAGTCCAACCCCCTGCTCAAACAGGAAACCCTATACCATTTCAGACAAATGGCTGTCCAGTCTCTTCTTAAAAACTTCCAGTGTTGGAGCATTCACCACTTCTGGAGGCAGGTTGTTCCACTGGTTAATTGTTCTAACTGTCAGGAAGTTTCTCCTTAGTTCTAGGTTGCTTCTCTCCTTGATTAGTTGCCATCCATTGCTTCTTGTCCTGCCTTCAGGCGCCTTGGAAAATAGCTTGACTCCCTCTTCTTTGTGGCAGCCCTTGACATATTGGAATACTGCTATCATGTGCCCCCTCGTCCTTCTCTTCATTAAACTAGACATACCCAATTCCAGCAACCGTTCCTTATATGCTTTGGCCTCCAGTCCCCTGATCATCTTTGTTGCTCTTCTCTGTACTCTTTCTAGAGTCTCAACATCTTTTTTACATCGTGGTGACCAAAACTGGATGTAGTATTCCAAGTGTGGCCTTACCAAGGCATTGTAAAGTGGTATTAATACTTCACGTGATCTTTTACTCAGCCTTCCATCCTTCCAAGGTCGATAAAATGAGGACCAGATTGTTGGAGAGGGAGATAGGCTGACTCTGTAAAACCGTTTAAAGAGGGCTGTAAAGCACTCTGAAGCGGTATATAAGCCCAAGTGCTACTGCTATTCACATACTCCAAATTTAATCTAAATATATAATCTTGCCATAACTTGAAAAAAGAGCATATATTGTATGCTGCTTAAGCAGCAAGAGAAATATTTTGCTATTCTGCTTATCCTGTTCAGATTGCACTAAGCATATAATCCAATCTAATGAAAAGCAGAAAAGAATTAGGCTTATGCAAAGAATAACAAGGTGAAGGAAATTGGAGATTACGATCCTTGAGTGATTATGAGATGATAATATATATAATTGTATCTATAAAAATTAATCTATGTTTGGGCCAATTACCATTCCAGGTGTAGCAGAGGTCATAGTCCTAGTAGGAGGCCGTCAGATGATTGGAATGAATCAACGTGCTTTGACAGCAGTGACATGCTTCAATCCTCAGAACAACAAATGGTATCCATTGGCCACCCTGCCCTTCTATGATCGGGAGTTGTTTAGTGTGGTGAGCGCTGGAGACAATGTCTACCTCTCAGGTGAGCAACAAACGTGATGGATTGTTTGCAAACTTATATGGCAAACATGGATGCATGGTATTTTGGCTGGGAAGGAAAAAGTTCATTCGAGCATCATTTCAGCTCAGATTTTCTCCCTAGGACATTTTGCCCTTGTAATGTACAAAAAGATATATTATGGATCTTGATTAAACTGTGAAGAGCTTTTCCTTGCAATTGTGACACAGTATAAAACATCTGGATCTGAATCAAAATGATTACGTTTCTATACCTGAAGCTAGTTTGCTCAAGTTATTGATCTGTATGACCATATTTTTTACTTAAAAGACATGTAATCCCTCCTCATTTTTAAAAATCTTGAAACCTCTTCCTAGTGAAAGGAAACAAGGTCTCCTCTGAAATGTTTACCCGGAGGAACAGAAATGCTATAGCGTTACGGACATGTAAATTCACAATATCACATAATGATTTGGGTAAATATGCATCTCACAAGTTTCTAAAAGGCCACAACCACGATACGCTTTACCCAACATTTCACTTATGGAAGAAAACTTATATAATCAGCCTTGGGGACTACAGGGGAATTAGGAAGAAAGTACAAAGTATGAGATATTGCAGGTGAAGAAAAAAATGAGAAAAGAATCAGTTGCAAAATCTGTGTGCCACTTAACACAACCATTACGTACCATAGGGAGTATCTTATTATTTTTTCACTATTACGGTTTTAGGGATACTCATAGACTAAAACATGTAATGACTCTCTGAAATCCTTAATTACTGCATTACATTCTGAGCCATGGACTGAATGGATGCTACAGAGATTCTGAGAACAGCCCCCCCTGGTTGTAGCATCCATTTCCCAGGCCATGTGTGTTAGGGATAGTTTCTAATCTGAAAGTGTTGAGTAAGCTGCTTAGTTGCTTCTTACAGTTGCATATGCAACTGAATAGTCTGTAGGATATTTATGAATGCTGCCTAATTATGCTCACATATGCAAATGTCCTGCCTAGCCTGACATCGTGACAGTCCTTTTTTTTTTTAAAAAAAAAAAAAACCCTTTGGGATGCATAAATAAGTGACAGCAATCTGCATCATCAGAACAGATGCTTGCAATCGACGATGATTTATTTTAATTAGCCAAGTGTCATTTGGAAGATCTTCTTGTATTGCAGTTGACTTGCCTCGCAATATATATCAAATCACTGCGGTCTTTTTTTCCCCCCTTCTCCTCACCGAGGACAGGTGGTATGGAAGCTGGAGTCACACTGTCTGATGTCTGGTGCTACATGTCGCTCCTTGATAACTGGAATCTCGTTTCCCGAATGACAGTCCCACGATGTCGGCACAACAGTTTGGTTTACGATGGCAAAATATATACCATAGGAGGCCTTGGTGTAGCAGGCAATGTTGATCATGTGGAGAGGTAAAGTTATTTTGTGCATAGAAAGTAGTTCTGAGACAACTCAAGAGATTTGATGATGAAAATAACACCTTTTCAGATTTTTTTGGGTAGATTTTATTTTTTAAAAAATCAGATACGGTTGAGTTTGAGTTTTGTCCTGTTTTTATTTGTTTAGTTCCTCCTGAACCAGGTCTTAGTAAAACTGTGACTGAGAATAAGGAGTCTCGATAAGTAACAAAAACCATTAAAGAGGAGCTTAAGATGTACCAAATTCTCTATTTACTTTCCCATTGGAATTACCCTGGTATACTTTTATTCTAGGAAACCCAACGAATCAGTTTAATAGACATGCAGGGCAAGAGTAATATCCCTAAAACTAGCAGGGATGTTAGCACTTTTTTATTACTGTGGTTTTAACTTTTATAAATTTAGAGAACCATGCTTCTGCCACTGATTACATTCCAGAGAACTATGCCCAAACAGGCCCATCTCAGTACCAACTCAGTAGCCCGCCAGCCAGTGGTGGGATTTAGCCAGTTCGCACCACTTCGGCAGAACCGGTAGTTAATTTTTTGTTGCCCAGGCCCAGAATGGACCTCCGGAAGTGGCATCCACACAGAGAATCGGTTGTTCACATAGTTGAATCCCACCACTGCCGCCAACCAACCCATAAAGGTGTCTAGAAATTGGCCAACTCAGCATATCTGAGGCAATTCTGAAGTATCTCCATTTCTAGTGGAGGTTAACTGTTTCTGTATCATGTGGGCATGTGTTGTGATCCTTTTGTTTCTGCCTTGCTGCACAGCATACTAAAGTGATCACAAAGACCATTCTTCTTGGTTCTTTCCCAATAGTATTTTATTCTGGGGCCTAATCTTTGTTTCCAAGGCTACAATCCTCTATTTAGTTTCTCAAAACTGCCTGGAAAGAGATGTATTGGCCAAATGCCCCTTCAGTCTAAATCTTGATTCGACAAATTAATTAGGTTTTTTTTAAACTATTAAGAACTAATAGCTAAAAAAAAATCCTAATTCATTTGTAGAATTAGTAAGACCCATCGTACGTCTTTGTTGTAAATTTTGAGGATAACAAAGAGCAAGAAATTTAGTTTTTTCATGAAACCTCAGCTGAATCTCTAAGACCCAAAGCAACCATTCATATTTTTTATACAAAACAATGGTGAACCTAGGTTACTTAAGTTTCTGTGGATATTTATCAGTGCTGAAAGAACTTGTTATCAAATTTGTTTCTCAATGTACAGTAAAATCAAAGTGCAGCATTGTTCATGAAGTTGCTAAGTTGGCACGATGATTTTGTCGCATTCTAAAACCATTATCAGAAGCTGGAAGGAGTAAAGATAGACTGTGCCCACAGTACTTTTTGTAACTGCCTATAGCCAGACTGAAATGGTTACTTGCATTTCTCTTATTATGAGTTTAATATTTATAATAATTGGCACTTCAGTCTTTTCTTCCCTCACCAAATCTATTCCTTTTGATTCTGCTATGCCATCTACTGGTTTTTAAGCCCTGGATTTTTCTGCTGGCATACAGCAAACAATACCTTGGCACCTCCTGTTACTCCTTTTTTTAGAACAAGCTAAGTTTTCCAATCTCTGGAATTTTTTTTTACTATTTCTGTAGTAGGGTATTACAAATACTATACTTCAGATTCTAGGCAAATAACTAAAGCATTCATCTGTTTTGTAAAGTGTCTTCACAGAAGTTTTCATTTTTGAACTTGAATGATTGTTTTAGCTATTTCCATTTCAAAGCTGTTATTTTCCACAGTACATAAATCTTACAGAAGAAGATACTTCAGTCCCACAAAGATCTGTGGACATTCACTCAGTGATTTATAGGTACATGTGAATCAAGTATGAACAATATGTCATCAAAATAGATTTTACAATAAAACCTACTCAAAATATACATTTCCTCCAGCAAAATTAATTCAGTCAGAGTGATAGCTAGCGATAGATAGATAGATAGATAGATAGATAGATAGATAGATAGATAGATAGATAGATAGATAGATAGATAGATAGATAGATAGATAGAAAGAAAGGCAGGCAGGCAGGCAGGCAGGCAGGCAGGCAGGCAGATCTGTAGAACAGCCTTCTACAATTAGTATATGTGGATTTTAACTCCCTGAGTTTTCAATTCAAATCCACACTTACACTGGGCACTCTGTTTGTAAAATATTCAAAGCTGTTCATATACATCAGCCATATTTGGAAATCACAGTAAGCCAAAACTTCATTAGATACTTCTGGTCTACTCACAACCCTATATGAAGCTGAGGAGGATATTTTTGGTGACCAATAAGCCAGAATTCTTTAAAATTATGATGTACTATAATATCAGAAGAAGACCTAATTTTGTTGCCAATAATCTACTGAGTTTGTTGCCAGAACTGCAGTTTGAACTAAACATTTTAGGCAAGGAATGGTAATAGTTAAATTTCAGACTAACAGCATGTTTACAGCTAAACTTTCATTAGGTAAGCTTAACTCAGTTACTCAAGGAAAGATGGGATATAACTATAATAAATAATATTGGTAATTATAATTTGTAGCTATTCTCTTAGCTGCTACAGTACATCATCAGCTCTCATTGAAGTTCCTTCATGCCTGATTTTATATACAAATATTTCAGTATCAAACAATACGCAGATATTAGCTCAGTGAAAAGCTACATGTGCTTATCCATCATGAAAATAAGGTTTTTCCAAAATTTCGTCATATAATTTCCTCCAACCCTGCTTCCCCGTTGTAGAGGTGGGAACATTATTCTAATGGAGGTTTTTTTTTAATGCTCTGTAATAGGTTTTTTTACTGATTTTCTATAAACTCCCTTTTGAAAAATAAGAATATGCGTTGAAGCTAGGCCAGCTATTCCATCACATTCCTTTTCAAATGGATATTTTTTTCTTTGCTATACAGTATGCAATGAGACAAAAGAATTTTAAAGAGATCCATGATGTTCATATGCTTGTAAGATTCAAGTAGCATAATAGTTTGGAATCCTTGATGTGCCTGCAGAAAAAAAAAGTGTGCCTGCAGCTTTGGCGAGTCATATTTCAGCTGGAAGAAGAAAAGGAGATATACAGGAAGGACATATTTATGGGAGGCATAGAAAGCAGACTTTTATAATACAGTATAGCGTTATTTTTCCATAACTATTTTTCTGCAAAATATCCTCTGAATAATGTATAAGTTAGTGAAGGTATGGTACATAAATTCCACATAATGATGGTACAGAAGCTTTATAAGAAAAATAAATTAAAGCATTCATTCATAAAGTTGCTAACCAAGACAGAAAAGAATTAAGAGGACAACACTTACGTGCATTCAGACACAATTCAGAAAAAGAGTAATTTACAGTATAATCCAAAGAGCTTTTTCCATTCATTATAAGTACAGAGTAAAAAAAATTAAAATGTGTAACAACTTGAGTTGAAAACATGCAGTGAGAAAAGCAAGACATAGCTGGAATTGGGGAAAGTGGTCCAACTTGTCATGCTAGCTATTATTTACTTTCATTTTTACATGTTTTAAA
>NW_015387768.1:338560-339890 GCF_001527695.2 Protobothrops mucrosquamatus | reverse complement strand
CTTTAATGCCTTGTAAGTTTAAATAATAATTGTTGTTTCACAATATATTCTGGATATATCATACCATATTACAGCACATAGCATATCTATCTATCCATCCTTTAATTTTTCAAGCAATATTCTTTATCTAATCAAAATGTCATTGGTTATGGAGGGAGATCAGCATACTCAACAGAACACCAAGTTTTGGAGAAATTTAAAAAAATAAAAACAGTTTAAGGATGGGGAATCCCCAAAACATCCCAAGAGTGTTTATTGACTAGTGGAAAGGGAATGGTACAATTTGAAATCCAGAAGGAGTTGCCAAACATAAGCATCTGTGATGTGGTATTTTGTTACATATCCCATTGATTATTAATATTACTTCATGATGACAATATAGCACAGAGGTCTCCAACATTCTGGGCACCAGGGACCAGTTCCGTGGAGAGAGGTTTTTCCACGGACCGGAGGGGCATAGTTTTGTTTGCTGCCTGCATCTCGTGGATGGGGCTTTGTTTCTTTGGGCGGACTGGTTGCTGGCATGCCGCGGACCGGTACAGGTCCACGGACCGGGGGTTGGGGACCCATGGTATAGCACATTTCCAGTACCCCAAGTGGAAATGCCTTTCCTTTATCAAATATCCATATGTTTGATAGGTGAATCTCATGATAGGTGAATCTCATCTCCATACACAGAGAAAGGGTTTGAACTTGAGGCCGAGATATGCTTTGAATGGGGGACAGCTCAGAACAGTGTTTACTAGTTCTCACAGTACTAGTGATTCTCAACTTATGAGCACAATTGAGCCCAACATTTCTGTTGTTAAGTGAGACATTTGTTAAGTGAGTTTTTTCTGATTTTACAACCTTTCTTGCCACAGTTGTCAAGTGAATCACTGCAGGTGAACCCAATTGTTAAATGAATCCGGCTTCCTCATTGACTTTGTTTGTCAGAAGGTCACAAAAGGAGATCTCATGACCTTAGAGCACAGCAGTGTTCATAAATATCAACCAGATATCAAGCATCTGAATGTTGATCACATGATCATGGGGATGCTGCAAAGGTCGTAACTGTGAAAAATGGTCATATGTCACTTTTTCCAGTGCCATTGTAACATTGAGTAGTCACTCAATGATCTGTTGTAAGTTAAGGATTGCCTATAATGTTTCTTATTCTGGTTGATTTTGCAGGCTGAGATTAGAGTCCTTGCCCCTCATCCTTTTCTTCCCTCTAGTTATACTAAAGTATTAAAACTTAGTGTCCAAACAGTGAGAGCAACAATACAAGTCACAAGATAGCTCCTTCCCATGATAATATGGGAATTGACTTGCTGTTCAACTCCTCCAC